>NW_027672553.1:2500-72915 GCF_964165515.1 Mesoplodon bidens | reverse complement strand
CTACGTGCTGACGCACGGGTCAGTGCCAGCGTACGGGTCAGGAGTAGGGTACAGCGTAAGGTAAGGTGTAGGGCTGGTGGTGGAATTGCGTTCCGGGCTAGGGTTAGGGTTAGGGAACGGCAAGGCTTAGGGCACAGGTGAGGGTACGGAAACGTGGGAGTGTCAGGCTACGTGCTGACGCACGGTTCAGTGCCAGCATATGGGCCAGGAATAGGGTACGGCGTAAGGTAAGGTGTAGGGCTCTTGGTGGGTGTCCGTTGCGGGTTAGGGTTAGGGTTAGGGAAAGGCAAGGCTTAGGGGACAGGTAAGGGTACCGAAACGTGGGAGGGACAGGCTACGTGCTGACGCACGGGTCTGTGCCAGCGTACGGGCCAGGAGTAGGCAACGGCGTAGGATAAAGTGTAGGGCTGGTGGTGGATTTGCGTTCCGGGCTAGGGTTAGTGTTAGGGAACGGCAAGGCTTAGGGCACAGGTGAGGGTACGGAAACGTGGGAGGGTCAGGCTACGTGCTGACGCACGGTTCAGTGCCAGCATACGGGCCAGGAATAGGGTACGGCGTAAGGTAAGGTGTAGGGCTGGTGGTGGGTATCCGTTCCGGGCTAGGGTTAGGGTTAGGGAATGGCAAAGCTTAGGGCACAGGTGAGGGTACGGAAACGTGGGAGGTTCAGGCTACGTGCTGACGCACGATTCAGTGCCAGCATATGGGCCAGGAGTAGGGTACGGCGTATGGTAAGGTGTAGGGCTTGTGGTTGATTTCCGTTACTGGCTAGGGATAGGGTTAGGGAACGGCAAGGCTTAGGGCACAGGAGAGGGTACGGAAACGTGGGAGGGTCGGGCTACGTGCTGACGCACGGGTCAGTGCCAGCGTACGGGCCAGGTGTAGGCAACGGCGTAGGATAAAGTGTAGGGCTGGTGGTGGATTTGCGTTATGGGCTAGGGATAGGGTTAGGGAACCGCAAGGCTTAGGGCACAGGTGAGGGTACGGAAACGTGGGAGGGTCAGGCTACGTGCTGACGCACGGGTCAGTGCCAGCGTACGGGCCAGGAGTAGGCAATGGCGTAGGATAAAGTGTAGGGCTGGTGGTGGATTTGCGTTCCGGGCTATGGTTAGGGTTAGGGAACGGCAAGGCTTAGGGCACAGGTGAGGGTACGGAAACGTGGGAGGGTCAGGCTATGTGCTGACGCACGGTTCAGTGCCAGGGTACGGGTCAGGAGTAGGGTACAGCGTAAGGTAAGGTGTAGGGCTGGTGGTGGGATTCTATTCCGGGCTATGGTTAGGGTTAGGGAACGGCAAGGCTTAGGGCACAGGTGAGGGTACGTGAACGTGGGAGGGTCAGGCTACGTGCTGACGCACGCTTCAGTGCCAGCGTACGGGCCAGGAATAGGGTACGGCGTAAGGTAAGGTGTAGGGCTGGTGGTGGGTTTCCGTTCCGGGGTAGGGTTAGGGTTAGGGAATGGCAAGGCTTAGGGCACAGGTGAGGTTACAGAAACTTGGGAGGGTCGGGCTACGTGCTGACGCACGGGTCAGTGCCAGCGTACGGGCCAGTAGTAGGCAACAGCGTAGGATAAAGTGTAGGGCTGGTGGTGGATTTGCGCTCTGTGCTAGGGATAGGGTTAGGGAACGGCAAGGCTTAGGGCACAGGTGAGGTTACGGAAACGCGGGAGGGTAAGGCTACGTGCTGATGCACGGGTCAGTGCCAGAGTACAGGCCAGGAGTGGGCAACGGCGTAGGGTAAGGTGAGGGCTGGTGGTGGGTTTCCATTCCGGGCTAGGGTTAGGGTTAGGGAACGGCAAGGCTTAGGGCACAGGTGCGGGTACGGAAACGTGGGAGGGTCAGGCTACGTGCTGACGCACGGGTCAGTGCCAGCGTATGGGCCAGGAGTAGGCAACGGCGTATGGTAAGGTGTAGGGCTGGTGGTTGGTTTCCGTTTCAGGTTGGGTTAAGGTTAGGGAACGGCAAGGCTTAGGGCACAGGTGAGGGTACGGAAACGTGGGAGGGTCGGGCTACGTGCTGACACAAGGGTCAGCGCCAGCGTACGGGCCAGGAGTAGGCAGCGGCGTAAGGTAAGGTGTAGGGCTGGTGGTTGGTTTCCGTTCCAGGCTAGGTTTAGTGTTAGGGAACGGCAAGGCTTAGGGCACAGGTGAGGGTACGGAAACGTGGGAGGGTCGGGCTACGTGCTGACGCACGGGTCAGTGCCAGCGTACGGGACAGGAGCAGGGTACAGCATAAGGTAAGGTGTAGGGCTGGTTGTGGGTTTCCGTTCGCGGCTAGGGTTAGGGTTAGGGAACGGCAAGGCTTAGGGCACGGGTAAGGGTACGGAAACGTGGGAGGGTTAGGCTACGTGCTGACGCACGGGTCAGTGCCAGCGTAAGGGCCAGGAGTAGGCAACGGCGTAGGATAAAGTGTAGGGCTGGTGGTGGATTTGCATTCCGGGCTAGGGTTAGGGTTAGAGAACTGCAAGGCTTAGGGCACAGGTAAGGGTACGGAAACGTGGGAGGGTCAGGCTACGTGCTGACGCACGGGTCAGTGCCAGCGTATGGGCCAGGAGTAGGCAACGGCGTAGGATAAAGTGTAGGGCTGGTGGTGGATTTGCGTTCTGGGCTAGGGTTAGGGTTAGGGAACGGCAAGGCTTAGGGCACAGGTGAGGGTACGGAAACGTGGCAGGGTCAGGCTGCGTGCTGACGCACGGTTCAGTGCCAGCATACGGGCCTGGCATAGGGTACGGCGTAAGGTAAGGTGTAGGGCTGGTGGTGGGTATCCGTTCCGGGCTAGGTTTAGGGTTAGGGCACGGCAAGACTTAGGGCACAGGTAAGGGTACGGAAACGTGGGAGGGTCAGGATACGTGCTGACGCACGGGTCAGTGCCAGCGTACGGGCAAGGAGTAGGCAATGGCGTAGGATAAAGTGTAGGGCTGGTGGTGGATTTGCGTTCCGGGCTAGGGTTAGGGTTAGGGAACGGCAAGGCTTAGGGCACAGGTGAGGGTATGGAACGTGGGAGGGTCAGGCTGCGTGCTGACGCACGGTTCAGTGCCAGCGTACGGGACAGGAGTAGGGTACGGCGTAAGGTAAGGTGTAGGGCTGGTGGTGGGTTTCCGTTCCCAGCTAGGGTTAGGGTTAGGGAACGGCAAGGCTTACGGCACAGGTGAGGGTACGGAAACGTGGGAGGGTCAGGCTACGTGCTGACGCACGGGTCAGTGCCAGCGTAAGGGCCAGGAGTAGGCAACGGCGTAGGATAAAGTGTAGGGCTGGTGGTGGTTTTGCGTTCTGGGCTAGGGTTAGGGTTAGGGAACGGCAAGGCTTAGGGCACAGGTGAGTGTACAGAAACGTGGGAGGGTCGGGCTACGTGCTGACGCACGGGTCAGTGCCAGCGTACGGGCCATGAGTAGGCAACGGCGTAGGATAGTGTAGGGCTGGTGGTGGATTTGCGTTCTGGGCTAGGGTTAGGGTTAGGGAACGGAAAGGCTTAGGGCACAGGTCAGGGTACGGAAACGCGGGAGGGTAAGGCTACGTGCTGACGGACCGGTCAGTGCCAGAGTACAGGCCAGGAATAGGCAACGGCGTAGGGTAAGGTGTAGGGCTGGTGGTGGGTTTCCGTTCCAGGCTAGGGTTAGGGTTAGGGAACGGCAAGGCTTAGGGCACATGTGAGGGTACGGAAACGTGGGAGGGTCGGGCTACGTGCTGACGCACGTGTCATTGCCAGAGTACGGGTCAGGAGTAGGGTACGGCGTAAAGTAAGGTGTAGGGCTGGTGGTGGAATTGCGTTCCGGGCTAGGGTTAGGGTTAGGGAACGGCAAGGCTTAGGGCACAGGTGAGGGTACGGAAACGTGGGAGCGTCAGGCTACGTGCTGACGCACGGTTCAGTGCCAGCATACGGGCCAGGAATAGGGTAAGGCGTAAGGTAAGGTGTAGGGCTGGTGTTGGGTATCCGTTCCGGGCTAGGGTTAGGGTTAGGGAAAGGCAAGGCTTAGGGCACAGGTGAGGGTACGGAAACGTGGGAGGGTCAGGCTACGTGCTGACGCACGGGTCCGTGCCAGGATACGGGCCAGGATTAGGCAGCGGCATAAGGTAAGGTGTAGGGCTGGTGGTTGGTTTCCGTTCCAGGCTAGGGTTAGGGTTAGGGAACGGCAAGGCTTAGGGCACATGTGAGGGTACGGAAACGTGGGAGGGTCGGGCTACGTGCTGACGCACGTGTCATTGCCAGAGTACGGGTCAGGAGTAGGGTACGGCGTAAAGTAAGGTGTAGGGCTGGTGGTGGAATTGCGTTCCGGGCTGGGGTTAGGGTTAGGGAACGGCAAGGCTTAGGGCACAGGTGAGGGTACGGAAACGTGGGAGCGTCAGGCTACGTGCTGACGCACGGTTCAGTGCCAGCATACGGGCCAGGAATAGGGTAAGGCGTAAGGTAAGGTGTAGAGCTGGTGTTGGGTATCCGTTCCGGGCTAGGGTTAGGGTTAGGGAAAGGCAAGGCTTAGGGCACAGGTGAGGGTACGGAAACGTGGGAGGGTCAGGCTACGTGCTGACGCACGGGTCAGTGCCAGCGTACGGGCCAGGAGTAGGGTACGGAGTATGGTAAGGTGTAGGGCTTGTGGTTGATTTCTGTTCCAGACTAGGGATAGGGTTAGGGAACGGCAAGGCTTAGGGCACAGGTGAGGGTACGGAAACGTGGGAGGGTCGGGCTACGTGCTGACGCACGTGTCATTGCCAGAGTACGGGTCAGGAGTAGGGTACGGCGTAAAGTAAGGTGTAGGGCTGGTGGTGGAATTGCGTTCCGGGCTAGGGTTAGGGTTAGGGAACGGCAAGGCTTAGGGCACAGGTGAGGGTACGGAAACGTGGGAGCGTCAGGCTACGTGATGACGCACGGTTCAGTGCCAGCATACGGGCCAGGAATAGGGTAAGGCGTAAGGTAAGGTGTAGGGCTGGTGTTGGGTATCCGTTCCGGGCTAGGGTTAGGGTTAGGGAAAGGCAAGGCTTAGGGCACAGGTGAGGGTACGGAAACGTGGGAGGGTCAGGCTACGTGCTGACGCACGGGTCAGTGCCAGCGTACGGGCCAGGAGTAGGGTACGGCGTATGGTAAGGTGTAGGGCTTGTGGTTGATTTCTGTTCCAGGCTAGGGATAGGGTTAGGGAACGGCAAGGCTTAGGGCACAGGTGAGGGTACGGAAACGTGGGAGGGTCGGGCTACGTGCTGACGCACGGGTCAGTGCCAGCGTACGGGCCAGGAGTAGGCAACGGCGTAGGATATAGTGTAGGGCTGGTGGTGGATTTGCGTTCTGGGCTAGGGATAGGGTTAGGGAACGACAAGGATTAGGGCACAGGTGAGGGTACGGAAACGTGGGAGGGTCAGGCTACGTGCTGACGCACGGGTCAGTGCCAGCGTAAGGGCCAGGAGTAGGCAACGGCGTAGGATAAAGTGTAGGGCTGGTGGTGGATTTGCGTTCAGGGCTATGGTTAGGGTTAGGGAACGGCAAGGCTTAGGGCACAGGTGAGGGTACGGAAACGTGGGAGGGTCGTGCTACGTGCTGACGCACAGCTCAGTGCCAGCGTACGGGCCAGGAGTAGGCAACGGCGTAGGATAAAGTGTAGGGCTGGTGGTGGATTTGCGTTCTGGACTAGGGTTAGGGTTAGGGAACGGCAAGGCTTTGGGCACAGGTCAGGGTACGGAAACGCGGGAGGGTAAGGCTACGTTCTGATGCACGTGTCAGTGCCAGAGTACAGGCCAGGAGTAGGCAACGCCGTAGGGTAAGGTGTAGGGCTGGTGGTGGGTTACCATTCCGGGCTAGGGTTACGGTTAGGGAACGGCATTTCTTAGGGCACATGTGAGAGTACGGAAACGTGGGAGTGTCAGGCTACGTGCTGACGCACGGGTCAGTGCCAGCGTACGGGTCAGGAGTAGGGTACAGCGTAAGGTAAGGTGTAGGGCTGGTGGTGGAATTGCGTTCCGGGCTAGGGTTAGGGTTAGGGAACGGCAAGGCTTAGGGCACAGGTGAGGGTACGGAAACGTGGGAGTGTCAGGCTACGTGCTGACGCACGGTTCAGTGCCAGCATACGGGCCAGGAATAGGGTACGGCGTAAGGTAAGGTGTAGGGCTGGTGGTGGGTTTCTATTCCGGGCTAGGGTTAGGGTTAGGGAACGGCAAGGCTTAGGGCACAGGTGAGGGTACGGAAACGTGGGAGGGTTGGGCTACTTGCTGACGCACGGGTCAGTGCCAGCGTACGGGCCAGGAGTAT
The DNA here is from genome assembly GCF_964165515.1 of Mesoplodon bidens. Classification (NCBI taxonomy): domain Eukaryota; kingdom Metazoa; phylum Chordata; class Mammalia; order Artiodactyla; family Ziphiidae; genus Mesoplodon; species Mesoplodon bidens. Next base: position 66,694 of record NW_027672553.1, on the reverse strand, counting down.
GCAACTGCGTAGGATAAGGTGTAGGGCTGGTGGTTGATTTCCTTTCCGGGCTAGGGTTAGGGTTAGGGAACGGCAAGGCTTAGGGCACAGGTGAGGTTACGGAAACGTGGGAGGGTCGGGCTACGTGCTGACGCACAGGTCAGTGCCAGCATACGGGCCAGGAGTAGGCAACGGCGAGGATAAAGTGTAGGGCTGTTGGTGGATTTGCGTTCTGGGCTAGGGTTAGGGTAAGGGAACGGCAAGGCTTAGGGCACAGGTCAGGGTACGGAAACGTGGGAGGGTCAGGCTATGTGCTGACGCACGGTTCAGTGCCAGCGTACGGGCCAGGAGTAGGGTACGGCGTATGGTAAGGTGTAGGGCTTGTGGTTGATTTCTGTTCCAGGCTAGGTTTAGGGTTAGGGAACGGCAAGGCTTAGGGCACAGGTGAGGGTACGGAAACGTGGGAGGGTCAGGCTATGTGCTGACGCACGGGTCAGTGCCAGCGTACGGGCCAGGAGTAGGCAACGGCGTAAGGTAAGGTGTAGGGCTGGTGGTTGTTTTCCGTTCCAGGCTAGGGTTAGGGTTAGGGAACGGCAAGGCTTAGGGCACATGTGAGGGTACGGAAACGTGGGAGGGTCGGGCTACGTGCTGACGCACGGGTCAGTGCCAGCGTACTGGCCAGGAGTAGGCAATGGCGTAGGATAAAGTGTAGGGCTGGTGGTGGATTTCCGTTCCGGGCTAGGGTTAGGGTTAGGGAACGGCAAGGCTTAGGGCACAGGTGAGGGTACGGAAACGTGGGAGGGTCAGGCTACGTGCTGACGCACGGGTCAGTGCCAGCGTACGGGTCAGGAGTAGGGTACGGCGTAAGGTAAGGTGTAGGGCTGGTGGTGGGTTTCTATTCCGGGCTAGGGTTAGGGTTAGGGAACGGCAAGGCTTAGGGCACAGGTGAGGGTACGGAAACGTGGGAGGGTCAGGCTACGTGCTGACGCACGGTTCAGTGCCAGCGTACGGGCCAAGAATAGGGTACGGCGTAAGGTAAGGTGTAGGGCTGGTGGTGGGTTTCCGTTCCGGTCTAGGGTTAGGGTTAGGGAACGGCAAGGCTTAGGGCACAGGTGAGGGTACGGAAACGTGGGAGGGTCAGGCTACGTGCTGACACACGGGTCCGTGCCAGCGTACGGGCCAGGAGTTGGCAACGGCGTAAGGTAAGGTGTAGGGCTTGTGGTTGATTTCCATTACGGGCTAGGGTTAGGGTTAGGGAACGGCAAGGCTTAGGGCACAGGTGAGTGTATGGAAACGTGGGAGGGTCGGGCTACGTGCTGACGCACGGGTCAGTGCCAGAGTATGGGCCAGGAGTAGGCAACGGCGTAAGGTAAGGTGTAGGGCTGGTGGTTGGTTTCCGTTCCAGGCTAGGTTTAGTGTTAGGGAACGGCAAGGCTTAGGGCACAGGTGAGGGTACGGAAACGTGGGAGGGTCGGGATACGTGCTGACGCAGAGGTCAGTGCCAGCATATGGGCCAGGAGTAGGCAACGGCGTAGGATAAAGTGTAGGGCAGGTGGTGGATTTGCTTTCCGGGCTAGGGTTAGGGTTAGGGAACGGCAAGGCTTAGGGCACAGGTGATGGTACGGAAACGTGGGAGGGTCAGGCTACGTGCTGACGCATGGGTCAGTGCCAGCGTACGGGCCAGGAGTAGGCAACGGTGTAAGGTAAGGTGTAGGGCTGGTGGTGGGTTTCTATTCCGGGCTAGGGTTAGGGTTAGGGAACGGCAAGGCTTAGGGCACAGGTGAGGGTACGGAAACGTGGGAGGGTCGGGCTACGTGCTGACGCACGGGTCAGTGCTAGCGTACGGGCCAGGAGTATGCAACGGCGTAGGATAAAGTGTAGGGCTGGTGGTTGATTTCCTTTCCGGGCTAGGGTTAGGGTTAGGGAACGGCAAGGCTTAGGGCACAGGTCAGGGTACGGAAACGCGGGAGGGTAAGGCTACGTGCTGATGCACGGGTCAGTGCCAGAGTACAGGCCAGGAGTAGGCAACGGCGTAGGGTAAGGTATAGGTCTGGTGGTGGGTTTCCATTCCGGGGTAGGGTTAGGGTTAGGGAACGGCAAGTCTTAGGGCACACGTGAGGGTACGGAAACGTGGGAGGGTCAAGCTACGTGCTGACGCACGGGTCCGTGCCAGCGTACGGGCCAGGAGTAGGCAACGGCGTAGGATAAAGTGTAGGGCTGGTGGTGGATTTGCGTTACGGGCTAGGGTTAGGGTTAGGGAACGGCAAGGCTTAGGGCACAGGTGAGGGTACGGAAACGTGGGAGGGTCAGGCTACGTGCTCACGCACGGTTCAGTGCCAGCGTACTGCCCAGGAATAGGGTACGGCGTAAGGTAAGGTGTAGGGCTGGTGGTGGGTTTCTATTCCGGGCTAGGGTTAGGGTTAGGGAACGGCAAGGCTTAGGGCACAGGTCAGGGTACGGAAACGCGGGAGGGTAAGGCTACGTGCTGATGAACGGGTCAGTGCCAGAGTACAGGCCAGGAGTAGGCAACGGCGTAGGGTAAGGTGTAGGGCTGGTGGTTGGTTTCCGTTCCAGGCTAGGGTTAGGGTTAGGGAACGGCAAGGCTTAGGGCACAGGGGAGGGTACGGAAACGTGGGAGGGTCGGGCTACGTGCTGATTCACGGGTCCGTGCCAGCGTTCGGGCCAGGAGTGGGCAACGGCGTAAGGTAAGGTGTAGGGCTTGTGGTTGATTTCCGTTCCGGGATAGGGTTAGGGTTAGGGATCGGCAAGGCTTAGGGCACAGGTGAGGGTATGGAAACGTGGGAGGGTCGGGCTACGTGCAGACGCACGGGTCAGTGCCAGCGTACGGGCCAGGAGTAGGCAACGGCGTAGGATAAAGTGTACGGCTGGTGGTGGATTTGCGTTCTGGGCTAGGGTTAGGGTTAGGGAACGGCAAGGCTTAGGGCACAGGTCAGGGTACGGAAACGCGGGAGGGTAAGGCTACGTGCTGATGCACGGGTCAGTGCCAGAGTACAGGCCAGGACTAGGCAACGGCGTAGGGTAAGGTGTAGGGCTGGTGGTGGGTTTTCATTCCGGGCTAGGGTTAGCGTTAGGGAAAGGCAAGGCTTAGGGAACAGGTGAGGGTACGGAAACGTGGGAGGTTCAGGCTACGTGCTGACGCACGGGTCAGTGCCAGCATACGTGCCAGGAGTAGGCAACGGCGTAAGGTAAGGTGTAGGGCTGGTGGTTGGTTTCCGTTCCAGGCTAGGGTTAGGGTTAGGGAACGGCAAGGCTTAGGGCACAGGTGAGGGTACGGAAACGTGGGAGGGTCGGGCTACGTGCTGACGCACGGGTCAGTGCCAGCGTACGGGCCAGGAGTAGGCAACGGCGTAGGATAAAGTGTAGGGCTAGTGGTGGATTTGCGTTCCAGGCTAGGGTTAGGGTGAGGGAACGGCAAGGTTTAGGGCACAGGTGAGGGTACGGAAACGTGGGAGGGTCAGGCTACGTGCTGACGCACAGGTCAGTGCCAGCGTACAGGTCAGGAATATGGTACGGCGTAAGGTAACGTGTAGGGCTGGTGGTGGATTTCTATTCCGGGCTAGGGTTAGGGTTAGGGAACCGCAAGGCTTAGGGCACAGGTGAGGGCACGGAAACGTGGGAGGGTCAGGCTACGTGCTGACGCACGGGTCAGTGCCAGCCTACGGGTCAGGAGTAGGGTATGGCGTAAAGTAAGGTGTAGGGCTGGTGGTGGGTTTCTATTCCGGGCTAGGGTTAGGGTTAGGGAACGGCAAGGCTTAGGGCACAGGTGAGGGTACAGAAACGTGGGAGGGTCGGGCTACGTGCTGACGCACGGGTCAGTGCCAGCGTACGGGCCAGGAGTATGCAACGGCGTAGGATAAAGTGTAGGGCTGGTGGTTGATTTCCGTTCCGGGCTAGTGTTAGGGTTAGGGAACGGCAAGGCTTAGGGCACAGGTGAGGTTACGGAAACGTGGGAGGGTCAGGCTACGTGCTGACGCACGGGTCAGTGCCAGCGTACGGGCCAGGAGTAAGCAACGGCGTAAGGTAAGGTGTAGGGCTGGTGGTTGGTTTCCGTTCCAGGCTAGGGTTAGGGTTAGGGAACGGCAAGGCTTAGGGCACAGGTGAGGCTACGGAAACGTGGGAGGGTCGGGCTACATGCTGACGCACGTGTCAGTGCCAGCGTACGGGCCAGGAGTAGGCAACGGCGTAGGATAAAGTGTATGGCTGGTGGTGGATTTGCGTTCCGGGCTAGGGTTAGGTTTAGGGAACGGCAAGGCTTAGGGCACAGGTGAGGGTACGGAAACGTGGCAGGGTCAGGCTACGTGCTGACGCACAGCTCAGTGCCAGCGTACAGGTCAGGAGTAGGGTACGGCGTAAGGAAAAGTGTAGGGCTGGTGGTGGGTTTCTATTCCGGGCTAGGGTTAGGGTTAGGGAACGGCAAGGCTTAGGGCACAGGTGAGGGTACGGAAACGTGGGAGGGTCAGGCTACGTGCTGACGCACGTGTCAGTGCCAGCGTACGGGTCACGAGTAGGGTACGGCGTAAGGTAAGGTGTAGGGCTGGTGGTGGGTTTCTATTCCGGGCTAGGGTTAGGGTTAGGGAACGGCAAGGCTTAGGGCACAGGTGAGGGTACGGAAACGTGGGAGGGTCAGGCTACGTGCTGACACACGGGTCCGTGCCAGCGTACGGGCCAGGAGTTGGCAACGGCGTAAGGTAAGGTGTAGGGCTTGTGGTTGATTTCCATTCCGGGCTAGGGTTAGGGTTAGGGAACGGCAAGGCTTAGGGCACAGGTGAGTGTATGGAAACGTGGGAGGGTCGGGCTACGTGCTGACGCACGGGTCAGTGCCAGAGTATGGGCCAGGAGTAGGCAACGGCGTAAGGTAAGGTGTAGGGCTGGTGGTTGGTTTCCGTTCCAGGCTAGGTTTAGTGTTAGGGAACGGCAAGGCTTAGGGCACAGGTGAGGGTACGGAAACGTGGGAGGGTCGGGATACGTGCTGACGCAGAGGTCAGTGCCAGCGTATGGGCCAGGAGTAGGCAACGGCGTAGGATAAAGTGTAGGGCAGGTGGTGGATTTGCTTTCCGGGCTAGGGTTAGGGTTAGGGAACGGCAAGGCTTAGGGCACAGGTGATGGTACGGAAACGTGGGAGGGTCAGGCTACGTGCTGACGCATGGGTCAGTGCCAGCGTACGGGCCAGGAGTAGGCAACGGTGTAAGGTAAGGTGTAGGGCTGGTGGTGGGTTTCTATTCCGGGCTAGGGTTAGGGTTAGGGAACGGCAAGGCTTAGGGCACAGGTGAGGGTACGGAAACGTGGGAGGGTCGGGCTACGTGCTGACGCACGGGTCAGTGCTAGCGTACGGGCCAGGAGTATGCAACGGCGTAGGATAAAGTGTAGGGCTGGTGGTTGATTTCCTTTCCGGGCTAGGGTTAGGGTTAGGGAACGGCAAGGCTTAGGGCACAGGTCAGGGTACGGAAACGCGGGAGGGTAAGGCTACGTGCTGATGCACGGGTCAGTGCCAGAGTACAGGCCAGGAGTAGGCAACGGCGTAGGGTAAGGTATAGGTCTGGTGGTGGGTTTCCATTCCGGGGTAGGGTTAGGGTTAGGGAACGGCAAGTCTTAGGGCACACGTGAGGGTACGGAAACGTGGGAGGGTCAAGCTACGTGCTGACGCACGGGTCCGTGCCAGTGTACGGGCCAGGAGTAGGCAACGGCGTAGGATAAAGTGTAGGGCTGGTGGTGGATTTGCGTTACGGGCTAGGGTTAGGGTTAGGGAACGGCAAGGCTTAGGGCACAGGTGAGGGTACGGAAACGTGGGAGGGTCAGGCTACGTGCTCACGCACGGTTCAGTGCCAGCGTACTGCCCAGGAATAGGGTACGGCGTAAGGTAAGGTGTAGGGCTGGTGGTGGGTTTCTATTCCGGGCTAGGGTTAGGGTTAGGGAACGGCAAGGCTTAGGGCACAGGTCAGGGTACGGAAACGCGGGAGGGTAAGGCTACGTGCTGATGAACGGGTCAGTGCCAGAGTACAGGCCAAGAGTAGGCAACGGCGTAGGGTAAGGTGTAGGGCTGGTGGTTGGTTTCCGTTCCAGGCTAGGGTTAGGGTTAGGGAACGGCAAGGCTTAGGGCACAGGGGAGGGTACGGAAACGTGGGAGGGTCGGGCTACGTGCTGATTCACGGGTCCGTGCCAGCGTTCGGGCCAGGAGTGGGCAACGGCGTAAGGTAAGGTGTAGGGCTTGTGGTTGATTTCCGTTCCGGGATAGGGTTAGGGTTAGGGATCGGCAAGGCTTAGGGCACAGGTGAGGGTATGGAAACGTGGGAGGGTCGGGCTACGTGCAGACGCACGGGTCAGTGCCAGCGTACGGGCCAGGAGTAGTCAACGGCGTAGGATAAAGTGTACGGCTGGTGGTGGATTTGCGTTCTGGGCTAGGGTTAGGGTTAGGGAACGGCAAGGCTTAGGGCACAGGTCAGGGTACGGAAACGCGGGAGGGTAAGGCTACGTGCTGATGCACGGGTCAGTGCCAGAGTACAGGCCAGGACTAGGCAACGGCGTAGGGTAAGGTGTAGGGCTGGTGGTGGGTTTTCATTCCGGGCTAGGGTTAGCGTTAGGGAAAGGCAAGGCTTAGGGAACAGGTGAGGGTACGGAAACGTGGGAGGTTCAGGCTACGTGCTGACGCACGGGTCAGTGCCAGCATACGTGCCAGGAGTAGGCAACGGCGTAAGGTAAGGTGTAGGGCTGGTGGTTGGTTTCCGTTCCAGGCTAGGGTTAGGGTTAGGGAACGGCAAGGCTTAGGGCACAGGTGAGGGTACGGAAACGTGGGAGGGTCGGGCTACGTGCTGACGCACGGGTCAGTGCCAGCGTACGGGCCAGGAGTAGGCAACGGCGTAGGATAAAGTGTAGGGCTAGTGGTGGATTTGCGTTCCAGGCTAGGGTTAGGGTGAGGGAACGGCAAGGTTTAGGGCACAGGTGAGGGTACGGAAACGTGGGAGGGTCAGGCTACGTGCTGACGCACAGGTCAGTGCCAGCGTACAGGTCAGGAATATGGTACGGCGTAAGGTAACGTGTAGGGCTGGTGGTGGGTTTCTATTCCGGGCTAGGGTTAGGGTTAGGGAACCGCAAGGCTTAGGGCACAGGTGAGGGCACGGAAACGTGGGAGGGTCAGGCTACGTGCTGACGCACGGGTCAGTGCCAGCCTACGGGTCAGGAGTAGGGTATGGCGTAAAGTAAGGTGTAGGGCTGGTGGTGGGTTTCTATTCCGGGCTAGGGTTAGGGTTAGGGAACGGCAAGGCTTAGGGCACAGGTGAGGGTACAGAAACGTGGGAGGGTCGGGCTACGTGCTGACGCACGGGTCAGTGCCAGCGTACGGGCCAGGAGTATGCAACGGCGTAGGATAAAGTGTAGGGCTGGTGGTTGATTTCCGTTCCGGGCTATGGTTAGGGTTAGGGAACGGCAAGGCTTAGGGCACAGGTGAGGTTACGGAAACGTGGGAGGGTCAGGCTACGTGCTGACGCACGGGTCAGTGCCAGCGTACGGGCCAGGAGTAAGCAACGGCGTAAGGTAAGGTGTAGGGCTGGTGGTTGGTTTCCGTTCCAGGCTAGGGTTAGGGTTAGGGAACGGCAAGGCTTAGGGCACAGGTGAGGCTACGGAAACGTGGGAGGGTCGGGCTACATGCTGACGCACGTGTCAGTGCCAGCGTACGGGCCAGGAGTAGGCAACGGCGTAGGATAAAGTGTATGGCTGGTGGTGGATTTGCGTTCCGGGCTAGGGTTAGGGTTAGGGAACGGCAAGGCTTAGGGCACAGGTGAGGGTACGGAAACGTGGCAGGGTCAGGCTACGTGCTGACGCACAGCTCAGTGCCAGCGTACAGGTCAGGAGTAGGGTACGGCGTAAGGAAAAGTGTAGGGCTGGTGGTGGGTTTCTATTCCGGGCTAGGGTTAGGGTTAGGGAACGGCAAGGCTTAGGGCACAGGTGAGGGTACGGAAACGTGGGAGGGTCAGGCTACGTGCTGACGCACGTGTCAGTGCCAGCGTACGGGTCACGAGTAGGGTACGGCGTAAGGTAAGGTGTAGGGCTGGTGGTGGGTTTCTATTCCGGGCTAGGGTTAGGGTTAGGGAACGGCAAGGCTTAGGGCACAGGTGAGGGTACGGAAACGTGGGAGGGTCAGGCTACGTGCTGACGCACGTGTCAGTGCCAGCGTACGGGTCAGGAGTAGGGTACGGCGTAAGGTAAGGTGTAGGGCTGGTGGTGGGTTTCTATTCCAGGCTAGGGTTAGGGTTAGGGAACGGCAAGGCTTAGGGCACAGGTGAGGGTACAGAAACGTGGGAGGGTCGGGCTACGTGCTGACGCACGTGTCAGTGCCAGCATACGGGTCAGGAGTAGGCAACGACGTAGGATAAAGTGTAGGGCTGGTGGTGGGTTTCCATTCCGGGCTAGGGTTAGGGTTAGGGAACGGCAACGCTTAGGGCACAGGTGAGGGTACGGAAACGTGGGAGGGTCAGGCTACGTGCTGACGCATGGGTCAGTGCCAGCGTACGGGCCAGGAGTAGGTAACGGCTTAAGGTAAGGTGTAGGGCTGGTGGTGGGTTTCTATTCCGGGCTAGGGTTAGGGTTAGGGAACGGCAAGGCTTAGGGCACAGGTGAGGGTACAGAAACGTGGGAGGGTCGTGCTACGTGCTGACGCACGGGTCAGTGCCAGCGTACGGGCCAGGAGTAGGCAACGGCTTAAGGTAAGGTGTAGGGCTGGTGGTGGGTTTCTATTCCGGGCTAGGGTTAGGGTTAGGGAACGGCAAGGCTTAGGGCACAGGTGAGGGTACAGAAACGTGGGAGGGTCGGGCTACGTGCTGACGCACAGGTCAGTGCCAGCGTACGGGCCAGGAGCAGGCAACGGCGTAGGATAAAGTGTAGGGCTGGTGGTGGATTTGCGTTCGGGGCTAGGGTTAGGGTTAGGGAACGGCAAGGCTTAGGGCACAGGTGAGGGTACGGAAACGTGGGAGGGTCAGGCTACGTGCTGACGCACAGGTCAGTGCCAGCGTACAGGTCAGGAGTAGGGTACGGCGTAAGGTAAGGTGTAGGGCTGGTGGTGGGTTTCTATTCCGGGCTAGGGTTAGGGTTAGGGAACGGCAAGGCAGACGGCACAGGTGAGGGTACGGAAACGTGGGAGGGTCAGGCTTCGTGCTGACGCACGGGTCAGTGCCAGCGTTCGGGTCAGGAGTAGGTTATGGCGTAAGGTAAGGTGTAGGGCTGGTGGTGGGTTTCCGTTCCGGGCTAGGGTTAGGGTTAGGGAACGGCAAGGCTTAGGGCACAGGTGAAGGTACGGAAACGTGGGAGGCTCGTGCTACGTGGTGACGCACGGGTCAGTGCCAGCGTACGGGCCAGGAGTAGGCAACGGCGTAGGATAAAGTGTAGGCTGGTGGAGGATTTGCGTTCTGGGCTAGGGCTAGGGTTAGGGAACGGCAAGGCTTACGGCACAGGAGAGGGTACGGAAACGCCAGAGTGTAAGGCTACGTGCTGATGCACGGGGCAGTGCCAGAGTACAGGCCAGGAGTAGGCAACGGCGTAGGATAAAGTGTAGGGCTGGTGGTGGGTTTCTATTCCGGGCTAGGGTTAGGGTTAGGGAACGGCAAGGCTTAGGGCACAAGTGAGGGTACGGAAACGTGGGAGGGTCAGGCTACGTGCTGACGCACGGTTCAGTGCCAGCGTACGGGCCAGGAATAGGGTACGGCGTAAGGTAAGGTGTAGGGCTGGTGGTGGGTTTCCATTCCGGGCTAGGGTTAGGGTTAGGGAACGGCAAGGCTTAGGGCACAGCTGAGGGTACGGAAACGTGGGAGGGTCAGGCTACGTGCTGACGCACTGGTCAGTGCCAACGTACGGGCCAGGAGTAGGGTACGGCGTAAGGTAAGGTGTAGGGCTTGTGGTTGATTTCCGTTCCAGGCTAGGGTTAGGGTTAGGGAACGGCAAGGCTTAGGGCAAAGGAGAAGGTACGGAAACGTGGGAGGGTCGGGCCCCGTGCTGACGCACGGGTTAGTGCCAGCATACGGGCCAGGAGTAGGCAACGGCGTAGGATAAAGTGTAGGGCTGGTGGTGGGTTTCCATTCCGGGCTAGGGTTAGGGTTAGGGAACGGCAACGCTTAGGGCACAGGTGAGGGTACTGAAACGTGGGAGGGTCAGGCTACATGCTGACGCACGGGTCAGTGCCAGCGTACGGGCCAGGAGTAGGCAACGGCTTAAGGTAAGGTGTAGGGCTGGTGGTGGGTTTCTATTCCGGGCGAGGGTTAGGGTTAGGGAACGGCAAGGCTTAGGGCACAGGTGAGGGTACAGAAACGTGGGAGGGTCGGGCTACGTGCTGACGCACGGGTCAGTGCCAGCGTACGGGCCAGGAGTAGGCAACGGCTTAAGGTAAGGTGTAGGGCTGGTGGTGGGTTTCTATTCCGTGCTAGGGTTAGGGTTAGGGAACGGCAAGGCTTAGGGCACAGGTGAGGGTACAGAAACGTGGGAGGGTCGGGCTACGTGCTGACGCACGGGTCAGTGCCAGCGTACGGGCCAGGAGTAGGCAACGGCGTAGGATAAAGTGTAGGGCTGGTGGTGGATTTGCATTCGGGGCTAGGGTTAGGGTTAGGGAACGGCAAGGCTTAGGGCACAGGTGAGGGTACGGAAACGTGGGAGGGTCAGGCTACGTGCTGACGCACAGGTCAGTGCCAGCGTACAGGTCAGGAGTATGGTACGGCGTAAGGTACCGTGTAGGGCTGGTGGTGGGTTTCTATTCCGGGCTAGGGTTAGGGTTAGCGAACGGCAAGGCTTAGGGCACAGGTGAGGGCACGGAAACGTGGGAGGGTCAGGCTACGTGCTGACCCACGGGTCAGTGCCAGCGTACGGGTCAGGAGTAGGGTATGGCGTAAGGTAAGGTTTAGGGCTGGTGCTGGGTTTCTATTCCGGGCTAGGGTTAGGGTTAGGGAACGGCAAGGCTTAGGGCACAGGTGAGGGTACAGAAACGTGGGAGGGTTGGGCTACGTGCTGAAGCACGTGTCAGTGCCAGCGTACGGGCCAGGAGTAGGCAACGGCGTAGGATAAAGTGTAGGGCTGGTGGTTGATTTCCGTTCCGGGCTAGTGTTAGGGTTAGGGAACGGCAAGGCTTAGGGCACAGGTGAGGTTACGGAAACGTGGGAGGGTCAGGCTACGTGCTGACACTCGGGTCAGTGCCAGCGTACGGGCCAGGAGTAAGCAACGGCGTAAGGTAAGGTGTAGGGCTCGTGGTTGGTTTCCGTTCCAGGCTAGGGTTAGGGTTAGGGAACGGCAAGGCTTAGGGCACAGGTGAGGGTACGGAAACGTGGGAGGGTCAGGCTACGTGCTGACGCACGTGTCAGTGCCAGCGTACGGGTCAGGAGTAGGGTACGGCGTAAGGTAAGGTGTAGGGCTGGTGGTGGCTTTCTATTCCCGGCTAGGGTTAGGGTTAGGGAACGGCAAGGCTTAGGGCACAGGTGATGGTACGGAAACGTGGGAGGGTCAGGCTACGAGCTGACGCACGGGTCAGTGCCAGCGTACGGGCCAGGAGTAGGCAACGGCTTAAGGTAAGGTGTAGGGCTGGTGGTGGGTTTCTATTCCGGGCTAGGGTTAGGGTTAGGGAACGGCAAGGCTTAGGGCACAGGTGAGGGTACAGAAACGTGGGAGGGTCGGGCTACGTGCTGACGCACGTGTCAGTGCCAGCATACGGGTCAGGAGTAGGCAACGGCGTAGGATAAAGTGTAGGGCTGGTGGTGGGTTTCCATTCCGGGCTAGGGTTAGGGTTAGGGAACGGCAACGCTTAGGGCACTGGGGAGGGTACGGAAACGTGGGAGGGTCAGGCTACGTGCTGACGCACGGGTCAGTGCCAGCGTACGGGCCAGGAGTAGGCAACGGCTTAAGGTAAGGTGTAGGGCTGGTGGTGGGTTTCTATTAAGGGCTAGGGTTAGGGTTAGGGAACGGCAAGGCTTAGGGCACAGGTGAGGGTACAGAAACGTGGGAGGGTCGGGCTACGTGCTGACGCACGGGTCAGTGCCAGCGTACGGGCCAGGAGTAGGCAACGGCTTAAGGTAAGGTGTAGGGCTGGTGGTGGGTTTCTATTCCGGGCTAGGGTTAGGGTTAGGGAACGGCAAGGCTTAGGGCACAGGTGAGGGTACAGAAACGTGGGAGGATCGGGCTACGTGCTGACGCACGGGTCACTGCCAGCGTACGGGCCAGGAGTAGGCAACGGCGTACGATAAAGTGTAGGGCTGGTGGTGGATTTGCGTTCGGGGCTAGGGTTAGGGTTAGGGAACGGCAAGGCTTAGGGCAGAGGTGAGGGTACGGAAACGTGGGAGGGTCAGGCTACGTGCTGACGCACAGGTCAGTGCCAGCGTACAGGTCAGGAGTAGGGTACGGCGTAAGGTAAGGTGTAGGGCTGGTGGTGGGTTTCTATTCCGGGCTAGGGTTAGGGTTAGGGAACGGCAAGGCTTAGGGCACAGGTGAGGGTACGGAAACGTGGGAGGGTCGGTCTACGTGCTGACGCACGGGTCAGTGCCAGCGTACGGGCCAGGAGTAGGCAACGGCGTAGGATAAAGTGTAGGGCTGGTGGTGGATTTGCGTTCCGGGCTAGGGTTAGGGTTAGGGAACGGCATGGCTTAGGGCACAGGTGAGGGTACGGAAACGTGGGAGGGTCAGGCTACGTGCTGACGCACGGGTCAGTGCCAGCGTACGGGCCAGGAATAGGGTACGGCGTAATGTAAGGTGTCAGGCTGGTGGTGGGTTTCCGTTCCGGGCTAGGGTTAGGGTTAGGGAACGGCAAGGCTTAGGGCACAGGTTAAGGTACGGAAACGTGGGAGGCTCGTGCTACGTGCTGACGCACGGGTCAGTGCCAGCGTACGGGCCAGGAGTAGGCAACGGCGTAGGGTAAGGTGTAGGGCTGGTGGTGGATTTGCGTTCCGGGCTAGGGTTAGGGTTAGGGAATGGCAAGGCTTAGGGCACAGGTGAGGGTACGGAAGCGTGGGAGGGTCAGGCTACGTGCAGACGAACGGGTCAGTGCCAGCGTACGGGTCAGGAGTAGGGTACGGCGTAAGGTAAGGTGTAGGGCTGGTGGTGGGTTTCTATTCCGGGCTAGGGTTAGGGTTAGGGAACGGCAAGGCTTAGGGCACAAGTGAGGGTACGGAAACGTGGGAGGGTCAGGCTACGTGCTGACGCACGGGTCAGTGCCAGCGTACGGGCCAGGAATAGGGTACGGCGTAAGGTAAGGTGTAGGGCTGGTGGTGGGTTTCCATTCCGGGCTAGGGTTAGGGTTAGGGAACGGCAAGGCTTAGGGCACAGCTGAGGGCACGGAAACGTGGGAGGGTCAGGCTACGTGCTGACGCACGGGTCAGTGCCAGCGTACGGGTCAGGAGTAGGGTACGGCGTAAGGTAAGGTGTAGGGCTGGTGGTGGGTTTCTATTCCGGGCTAGGGTTAGGGTTAGGGAACGGCAAGGCTTAGGGCACAGGTCAGGGTACGGAAACGCGGGAGGGTAAGGCTACGTGCTGATGAACGCGTCAGTGCCAGAGTACAGGCCAGGAGTAGGCAACGGCGTAGGGTAAGGTTTAGGGCTGGTGGTTGGTTTCCGTTCCAGGCTAGGGTTAGGGTTAGGGAACGGCAAGGCTTAGGGCACAGGGGAGGGTACGGAAACGTGGGAGGGTCGGGCTACGTCCTGATTCACGGGTCCGTGCCAGCGTTCGGGCCAGGAGTGGGCAACGGCGTAAGGTAAGGTGTAGGGCTTGTGGTTGATTTCCGTTCCGGGATAGGGTTAGGGTTAGGGATCGGCAAGGCTTAGGGCACAGTTGAGGGTATGGAAACGTGGGAGGGTCGGGCTACGTGCAGACGCACGGGTCAGTGCCAGCGTACGGGCCAGGAGTAGGCAACGGCGTAGGATAAAGTGTACGGCTGGTGGTGGATTTGCGTTCTGGGCTAGGGTTAGGGTTAGGGAACGGCAAGGCTTAGGGCACAGGTCAGGGTACGGAAACGCGGGAGGGTAAGGCTACGTGCTGATGCACGGGTCAGTGCCAGAATACAGGCCAGGACTAGGCAACGGCGTAGGGTAAGGTGTAGGGCTGGTGGTGGGTTTTCATTCCGGGCTAGGTTTAGCGTTAGGGAAAGGCAAGGCTTAGGGCACAGGTGAGGGTACGGAAACGTGGGAGGTTCAGGCTACGTGCTGACGCACGGGTCAGTGCCAGCATACGTGCCAGGAGTAGGCAACGGCGTAAGGTAAGGTGTAGGGCTGGTGGTTGGTTTCCGTTCCACGCTAGGGTTAGTGTTAGGGAACGGCAAGGCTTAGGGCACAGGTGAGGGTACGGAAACGTGGGAGGGTCGGGCTACGTGCTGACGCACGGGTCAGTGCCAGCGTACGGGCCAGGAGTAGGCAACAGCGTAGGATAAAGTGTAGGGCTAGTGGTGGATTTGCGTTCCAGGCTAGGGTTATTGATAGGGAACGGCAAGGCTTAGGGCACAGGTGAGGGTACGGAAACGTGGGACGGTCGGGCTACGTGCTGACGCACGGGTCAGTGCCAGCGTACGGGCCAGGAGTAGGCAACGGCGTAGGATAAAGTGTAGGTCTGGTGGTGGATTTGCGTTCGGGGCTAGGGTTAGGGTTAGGGAACGGCAAGGCTTAGGGCACAGGTGAGGGTACGGAAACGTGGGAGGGTCAGGCTACGTGCTGACGCACAGTTCAGTGCCAGCGTACAGGTCAGGAATATGGTACGGCGTAAGGTAACGTGTAGGGCTGGTGGTGGGTTTCTATTCCGGGCTTGGGTTAGGGTTAGGGAACCGCAAGGCTTAGGGCACAGGTGAGGGCACGGAAACGTGGGAGGGTCAGGCTACGTGCTGACGCACGGGTCAGTGCCAGCGTACGGGTCAGGAGTAGGGTATGGCGTAAGGTAAGGTGTAGGGCTGGTGGTGGGTTTCTATTCCGGGCTAGGGTTAGGGTTAGGGAACGGCAAGGCTTAGGGCACAGGTGAGGGTACAGAAACGTGGGAGGGTCGGGCTACGTGCTGACGCACGGGTCAGTGCCAGCGTACGGGCCAGGAGTATGCAACGGCGTAGGATAAAGTGTAGGGCTGGTGGTTGATTTCCGTTCCGGGCTAGTGTTAGGGTTAGGGAACGGCAAGGCTTAGGGCACAGGTGAGGTTACGGAAAGGTGGTAGGGTCAGGCTACGTGCTGACGCACGGGTCAGTGCCAGCGTACGGGCCAGGAGTAAGCAACGGCGTAAGGTAAGCTGTAGGGCTGGTGGTTGGTTTCCGTTCCAGGCTAGGGTTAGGGTTAGGGAACGGCAAGGCTTAGGGCACAGGTGAGGGTACGGAAACGTTCGAGGGTCGGGCTACGTGCTGACGCACGTGTCAGTGCCAGCGTACGGGCCAGGAGTAGGCAACGTCGTAGGATAAAGTGTATGGCTGGTGGTGGATTTGCGTTCCGGGCTAGGGTTAGGGTTAGGGAACGGCAAGGCTTAGGGCAAGGTGAGGGTACGGAAACGTGGCAGGGTCAGGCTACGTGCTGACGCACAGCTCAGTGCCAGCGTACAGGTCAGGAGTAGGGTACGGCGTAAGGAAAAGTGTAGGGCTGGTGGTGGGTTTGTATTCCGGGCTAGGGTTAGGGTTAGGGAACGGCAAGGCTTAGGGCACAGGTGAGGGTACGGAAACGTGTGAGGGTCAGGCTACGTGCTGACGCACATGTCAGTGCCAGCGTACGGGTCAGGAGTAGGGTACGGCGTAAGGTAAGGTGTAGGGCTGGTGGTGGCTTTCTATTCCCGGCTAGGGTTAGGGTTAGGGAACGGCAAGGCTTAGGGCACAGGTGATGGTACGGAAACGTGGGAGGGTCAGGCTACGAGCTGACGCACGGGTCAGTGCCAGCGTACGGGCCAGGAGTAGGCAACGGCTTAAGGTAAGGTGTAGGGCTGGTGGTGGGTTTCTATTCCGGGCTAGGGTTAGGGTTAGGGAACGGCAAGGCTTAGGGCACAGGTGAGGGTACAGAAACGTGGGAGGGTCGGGCTACGTGCTGACGCACGTGTCAGTGCCAGCATACGGGTCAGGAGTAGGCAACGGCGTAGGATAAAGTGTAGGGCTGGTGGTGGGTTTCCATTCCGGGCTAGGGTTAGGGTTAGGGAACGGCAACGCTTAGGGCACTGGGGAGGGTACGGAAACGTGGGAGGGTCAGGCTACGTGCTGACGCACGGGTCAGTGCCAGCGTACGGGCCAGGAGTAGGCAACGGCTTAAGGTAAGGTGTAGGGCTTGTGGTGGGTTTCTATTCCGGGCTAGGGTTAGGGTTAGGGAACGGCAAGGCTTAGGGCACAGGTGAGTGTACAGAAACGTGGGAGGGTCGGGCTACGTGCTGACGCACGGTTCAGTGCCAGCGTACGGGCCAGGAGTAGGCAACGGCTTAAGGTAAGGTGTAGGGCTGGTGGTGGGTTTCTATTCCGGGCTAGGGTTAGGGTTAGGGAACGGCAAGGCTTAGGGCACAGGTGAGGGTACAGAAACGTGGGAGGATCGGGCTACGTGCTGACGCACGGGTCACTGCCAGCGTACGGGCCAGGAGTAGGCAACGGCGTACGATAAAGTGTAGGGCTGGTGGTGGATTTGCGTTCGGGGCTAGGGTTAGGGTTAGGGAACGGCAAGGCTTAGGGCAGAGGTGAGGGTACGGAAACGTGGGAGGGTCAGGCTACGTGCTGACGCACAGGTCAGTGCCAGCGTACAGGTCAGGAGTAGGGTACGGCGTAAGGTAAGGTGTAGGGCTGGTGGTGGGTTTCTATTCCGGGCTAGGGTTAGGGTTAGGGAACGGCAAGGCTTAGGGCACAGGTGAGGGTACGGAAACGTGGGAGGGTCGGTCTACGTGCTGACGCACGGGTCAGTGCCAGCGTACGGGCCAGGAGTAGGCAACGGCGTAGGATAAAGTGTAGGGCTGGTGGTGGATTTGCGTTCCGGGCTAGGGTTAGGGTTAGGGAACGGCATGGCTTAGGGCACAGGTGAGGGTACGGAAACGTGGGAGGGTCAGGCTACGTGCTGACGCACGGGTCAGTGCCAGCGTACGGGCCAGGAATAGGGTACGGCGTAATGTAAGGTGTCAGGCTGGTGGTGGGTTTCCGTTCCGGGCTAGGGTTAGGGTTAGGGAACGGCAAGGCTTAGGGCACAGGTGAAGGTACGGAAACGTGGGAGGCTCGTGCTACGTGCTGACGCACGGGTCAGTGCCAGCGTACGGGCCAGGAGTAGGCAACGGCGTAGGGTAAGGTGTAGGGCTGGTGGTGGATTTGCGTTCCGGGCTAGGGTTAGGGTTAGGGAATGGCAAGGCTTAGGGCACAGGTGAGGGTACGGAAGCGTGGGAGGGTCAGGCTACGTGCAGACGAACGGGTCAGTGCCAGCGTACAGGTCAGGAGTAGGGTACGGCGTAAGGTAAGGTGTAGGGCTGGTGGTGGGTTTCTATTCCGGGCTAGGGTTAGGGTTAGGGAACGGCAAGGCTTAGGGCACAAGTGAGGGTACGGAAACGTGGGAGGGTCAGGCTACGTGCTGACGCACGGGTCAGTGCCAGCGTACGGGCCAGGAATAGGGTACGGCGTAAGGTAAGGTGTAGGGCTGGTGGTGGGTTTCCATTCCGGGCTAGGGTTAGGGTTAGGGAACGGCAAGGCTTAGGGCACAGCTGAGGGCACGGAAACGTGGGAGGGTCAGGCTACGTGCTGACGCACGGGTCAGTGCCAGCGTACGGGTCAGGAGTAGGGTACGGCGTAAGGTAAGGTGTAGGGCTGGTGGTGGGTTTCTATTCCGGGCTAGGGTTAGGGTTAGGGAACGGCAAGGCTTAGGGCACAGGTCAGGGTACGGAAACGCGGGAGGGTAAGGCTACGTGCTGATGAACGCGTCAGTGCCAGAGTACAGGCCAGGAGTAGGCAACGGCGTAGGGTAAGGTTTAGGGCTGGTGGTTGGTTTCCGTTCCAGGCTAGGGTTAGGGTTAGGGAACGGCAAGGCTTAGGGCACAGGGGAGGGTACGGAAACGTGGGAGGGTCGGGCTACGTCCTGATTCACGGGTCCGTGCCAGCGTTCGGGCCAGGAGTGGGCAACGGCGTAAGGTAAGGTGTAGGGCTTGTGGTTGATTTCCGTTCCGGGATAGGGTTAGGGTTAGGGATCGGCAAGGCTTAGGGCACAGTTGAGGGTATGGAAACGTGGGAGGGTCGGGCTACGTGCAGACGCACGGGTCAGTGCCAGCGTACGGGCCAGGAGTAGGCAACGGCGTAGGATAAAGTGTACGGCTGGTGGTGGATTTGCGTTCTGGGCTAGGGTTAGGGTTAGGGAACGGCAAGGCTTAGGGCACAGGTCAGGGTACGGAAACGCGGGAGGGTAAGGCTACGTGCTGATGCACGGGTCAGTGCCAGAATACAGGCCAGGACTAGGCAACGGCGTAGGGTAAGGTGTAGGGCTGGTGGTGGGTTTTCATTCCGGGCTAGGTTTAGCGTTAGGGAAAGGCAAGGCTTAGGGCACAGGTGAGGGTACGGAAACGTGGGAGGTTCAGGCTACGTGCTGACGCACGGGTCAGTGCCAGCATACGTGCCAGGAGTAGGCAACGGCGTAAGGTAAGGTGTAGGGCTGGTGGTTGGTTTCCGTTCCACGCTAGGGTTAGTGTTAGGGAACGGCAAGGCTTAGGGCACAGGTGAGGGTACGGAAACGTGGGAGGGTCGGGCTACGTGCTGACGCACGGGTCAGTGCCAGCGTACGGGCCAGGAGTAGGCAACGGCGTAGGATAAAGTGTAGGGCTAGTGGTGGATTTGCGTTCCAGGCTAGGGTTATTGATAGGGAACGGCAAGGCTTAGGGCACAGGTGAGGGTACGGAAACGTGGGACGGTCGGGCTACGTGCTGACGCACGGGTCAGTGCCAGCGTACGGGCCAGGAGTAGGCAACGGCGTAGGATAAAGTGTAGGTCTGGTGGTGGATTTGCGTTCGGGGCTAGGGTTAGGGTTAGGGAACGGCAAGGCTTAGGGCACAGGTGAGGGTACGGAAACGTGGGAGGGTCAGGCTACGTGCTGACGCACAGGTCAGTGCCAGCGTACAGGTCAGGAATATGGTACGGCGTAAGGTAACGTGTAGGGCTGGTGGTGGTTTTCTATTCCGGGCTTGGGTTAGGGTTAGGGAACCGCAAGGCTTAGGGCACAGGTGAGGGCACGGAAACGTGGGAGGGTCAGGCTACGTGCTGACGCACGGGTCAGTGCCAGCGTACGGGTCAGGAGTAGGGTATGGCGTAAGGTAAGGTGTAGGGCTGGTGGTGGGTTTCTATTCCGGGCTAGGGTTAGGGTTAGGGAACGGCAAGGCTTAGGGCACAGGTGAGGGTACAGAAACGTGGGAGGGTCGGGCTACGTGCTGACGCACGGGTCAGTGCCAGCGTACGGGCCAGTAGTATGCAACGGCGTAGGATAAAGTGTAGGGCTGGTGGTTGATTTCCGTTCTGGGCTAGTGTTAGGGTTAGGGAACGGCAAGGCTTAGGGCACAGGTGAGGTTACGGAAAGGTGGTAGGGTCAGGCTACGTGCTGACGCACGGGTCAGTGCCAGCGTACGGGCCAGGAGTAAGCAACGGCGTAAGGTAAGCTGTAGGGCTGGTGGTTGGTTTCCGTTCCAGGCTAGGGTTAGGGTTAGGGAACGGCAAGGCTTAGGGCACAGGTGAGGGTACGGAAACGTGGGAGTGTCGGGCTACGTGCTGACGCACGTGTCAGTGCCAGCGTACGGGCCAGGAGTAGGCAACGTCGTAGGATAAAGTGTATGGCTGGTGGTGGATTTGCGTTCCGGGCTAGGGTTAGGGTTAGGGAACGGCAAGGCTTAGGGCAAGGTGAGGGTACGGAAACGTGGCAGGGTCAGGCTACGTGCTGACGCACAGCTCAGTGCCAGCGTACAGGTCAGGAGTAGGGTACGGCGTAAGGAAAAGTGTAGGGCTGGTGGTGGGTTTCTATTCCGGGCTAGGGTTAGGGTTAGGGAACGGCAAGGCTTAGGGCACAGGTGAGGGTACGGAAACGTGTGAGGGTCAGGCTACGTGCTGACGCACATGTCAGTGCCAGCGTACGGGTCAGGAGTAGGGTACGGCGTAAGGTAAGGTGTAGGGCTGGTGGTGGGTTTCTATTCCGGGCTAGGGTTAGGGTTAGGGAACGGCAAGGCTTAGGGCACAGGTGAGGGTACGGAAACGTGGGAGGGTCAGGCTACGTGCTGACGCACGGGTCAGTGCCAGCGTACGGGCCAGGAGTAGGCAACGGCTTAAGGTAGGGTGTAGGGCTGGTGGTGGGTTTCTATTCCGGGCTAGGGTTAGGGTTAGGGAACGGCAAGGCTTAGGGCACAGGTGAGGATACAGAAACGTGGGAGGGTCGGGCTACGTGCTGACGCACGGGTCAGTGCCAGCATACGTGTCAGGAGTAGGCAACGACGTAGGATAAAGTGTAGGGCTGGTGGTGGGTTTCCATTCCGGGCTAGGGTTAGGGTTAGGGAACGGGAAGGCTTAGGGCACAGGTGAGGGTACGGAAACGGGGGAGGGTCAGGCTACGTGCTGACGCACAGGTCAGTGCCAGCGTACAGGTCAGGAGTAGGGTACGGCGTAAGGTAAGGTGTAGGGCTGGTGGTGGGTTTCTATTCCGGGCTAGGGTTAGGGTTAGGGAACGGCAAGGCATAGGGCACAGGTGAGGGTACGGAATCGTGGGAGGGTCAGGCTTCGTGCTGACGCACGGGTCAGTGCCAGCGTTCGGGTCAGGAGTAGGTTATGGCGTAAGGTAAGGTTTAGGGCTGGTTGTGGGTTTCCGTTCCGGGCTAGGGTTAGGGTTAGGAAACGGCAAGGCTTAGGGCACAGGTGAAGGTACGGAAACGTGGGAGTCTCGTGCTACGTGCTGACGCACGGGTCAGTGCCAGCGTACGGGCCAGGAGTAGGCAACGGCGTAGGATAAAGTGTAGGCTGGTGGTGTATTTGCGTTCTGGGCTAGGGTTAGGGTTAGGGAACGGCAAGGCTTACAGCACAGGAGAGGGTACGGAAACGCCAGAGTGTAAGGCTACGTGCTGATGCACGGGGCAGTGCCAGAGTACAGGCCAGGAGTAGGCAACGGCGTAGGATAAAGTGTAGGGCTGGTGGTGGGTTTCTATTCCGGGCTAGGGTTAGGGTTAGGGAACGGCAAGGCTTAGGGCACAAGTGAGGGTACGGAAACGTGGGAGGGTCAGGCTACGTGCTGACGCAAGGTTCAGTGCCAGCGTACGGGCCAGGAATAGGGTACGGCGTAAGGTAAGGTGTAGGGCTGGTGGTGGGTTTCCATTCCGGGCCAGGGTTAGGGTTAGGGAACGGCAAGGCTTAGGGCACAGCTGAGGGCACGGAAACGTGGGAGGGTCAGGCTACGTGCTGACGCACGGGTCAGTGCCAGCGTACGGGTCAGGAGTAGGGTACGGCGTAAGGTAAGGTGTAGGGCTGGTGGTGGGTTTCTATTCCGGGCTAGGGTTAGGGTTAGGGAACGGCAAGGCTTAGGGCACAGGTCAGGGTACGGAAACGCGGGAGGGTAAGGCTACGTGCTGATGAACGCGTCAGTGCCAGAGTACAGGCCAGGAGTAGGCAACGACGTAGGGTAAGGTTTAGGGCTGGTGGTTGGTTTCCGTTCCTGGCTAGGGTTAGGGTTAGGGAACGGCAAGGCTTAGGGCACAGGGGAGGGTACGGAAACGTGGGAGGGTCGGGCTACGTCCTGATTCACGGGTCCGTGCCAGCGTTCGGGCCAGGAGTGGGCAACGGCGTAAGGTAAGGTGTAGGGCTTGTGGTTGATTTCCGTTCCGGGATAGGGTTAGGGTTAGGGATCGGCAAGGCTTAGGGCACAGTTGAGGGTATGGAAACGTGGGAGGGTCGGGCTACGTGCAGACGCACGGGTCAGTGCCAGCGTACGGGCCAGGAGTAGGCAACGGCGTAGGATAAAGTGTATGGCTGGTGGTGGATTTGCGTTCTGGGCTAGGGTTAGGGTTAGGGAACGGCAAGGCTTAGGGCACAGGTCAGGGTACGGAAACGCGGGAGGGTAAGGCTACGTGCTGATGCACGGGTCAGTGCCAGAATACAGGCCAGGACTAGGCAACGGCGTAGGGTAAGGTGTAGGGCTGGTGGTGGGTTTTCATTCCGGGCTAGGTTTAGCGTTAGGGAAAGGCAAGGCTTAGGGCACAGGTGAGGGTACGGAAACGTGGGAGGTTCAGGCTACGTGCTGACGCACGGGTCAGTGCCAGCATACGTGCCAGGAGTAGGCAACGGCGTAAGGTAAGGTGTAGGGCTGGTGGTTGGTTTCCGTTCCACGCTAGGGTTAGTGTTAGGGAACGGCAAGGCTTAGGGCACAGGTGAGGGTACGGAAACGTGGGAGGGTCGGGCTACGTGCTGACGCACGGGTCAGTGCCAGCGTACGGGCCAGGAGTAGGCAACGGCGTAGGATAAAGTGTAGGGCTGGTGGTGGATTTGCATTCGGGGCTAGGGTTAGGGTTAGGGAACGGCAAGGCTTAGGGCACAGGTGAGTGTACAGAAACGTGGGAGGGTCGGGCTACGTGCTGACGCACGGGTCAGTGCCAGCGTACGGGCCATGAGTAGGCAACGGCGTAGGATAGTGTAGGGCTGGTGGTGGATTTGCGTTCTGGGCTAGGGTTAGGGTTAGGGAACGGAAAGGCTTAGGGCACAGGTCAGGGTACGGAAACGCGGGAGGGTAAGGCTACGTGCTGACGGACCGGTCAGTGCCAGAGTACAGGCCAGGAGTAGGCAACGGCGTAGGGTAAGGTGTAGGGCTGGTGGTGGGTTTCCGTTCTGGTCTAGGGTTAGGGTTAGGGAACAGCAAGGCTTAGGGCACAGGTGAGGGTACGGAAACGTGGGAGGGTCAGGCTACGTGCTGACGCACGGGTCCGTGCCAGGATACGGGCCAGGATTAGGCAGCGGCATAAGGTAAGGTGTAGGGCTGGTGGTTGGTTTCCGTTCCAGGCTAGGGTTAGGGTTAGGGAACGGCAAGGCTTAGGGCACATGTGAGGGTACGGAAACGTGGGAGGGTCGGGCTACGTGCTGACGCACGTGTCATTGCCAGAGTACGGGTCAGGAGTAGGGTACGGCGTAAAGTAAGGTGTAGGGCTGGTGGTGGAATTGCGTTCCGGGCTAGGGTTAGGGTTAGGGAACGGCAAGGCTTAGGGCACAGGTGAGGGTACGGAAACGTGGGAGCGTCAGGCTACGTGCTGACGCACGGTTCAGTGCCAGCATACGGGCCAGGAATAGGGTAAGGCGTAAGGTAAGGTGTAGGGCTGGTGTTGGGTATCCGTTCCGGGCTAGGGTTAGGGTTAGGGAAAGGCAAGGCTTAGGGCACAGGTGAGGGTACGGAAACGTGGGAGGGTCAGGCTACGTGCTGACGCACGGGTCCGTGCCAGGATACGGGCCAGGATTAGGCAGCGGCATAAGGTAAGGTGTAGGGCTGGTGGTTGGTTTCCGTTCCAGGCTAGGGTTAGGGTTAGGGAACGGCAAGGCTTAGGGCACATGTGAGGGTACGGAAACGTGGGAGGGTCGGGCTACGTGCTGACGCACATGTCATTGCCAGAGTACGGGTCAGGAGTAGGGTACGGCGTAAAGTAAGGTGTAGGGCTGGTGGTGGAATTGCGTTCCGGGCTAGGGTTAGGGTTAGGGAACGGCAAGGCTTAGGGCACAGGTGAGGGTACGGAAACGTGGGAGCGTCAGGCTACGTGCTGACGCACGGTTCAGTGCCAGCATACGGGCCAGGAATAGGGTAAGGCGTAAGGTAAGGTGTAGAGCTGGTGTTGGGTATCCGTTCCGGGCTAGGGTTAGGGTTAGGGAAAGGCAAGGCTTAGGGCACAGGTGAGGGTACGGAAACGTGGGAGGGTCAGGCTACGTGCTGACGCACGGGTCAGTGCCAGCGTACGGGCCAGGAGTAGGGTACGGAGTATGGTAAGGTGTAGGGCTTGTGGTTGATTTCTGTTCCAGACTAGGGATAGGGTTAGGGAACGGCAAGGCTTAGGGCACAGGTGAGGGTACGGAAACGTGGGAGGGTCGGGCTACGTGCTGACGCACGTGTCATTGCCAGAGTACGGGTCAGGAGTAGGGTACGGCGTAAAGTAAGGTGTAGGGCTGGTGGTGGAATTGCGTTCCGGGCTAGGGTTAGGGTTAGGGAACGGCAAGGCTTAGGGCACAGGTGAGGGTACGGAAACGTGGGAGCGTCAGGCTACGTGCTGACGCACGGTTCGGTGCCAGCATACGGGCCAGGAATAGGGTAAGGCGTAAGGTAAGGTGTAGGGCTGGTGTTGGGTATCCGTTCCGGGCTAGGGTTAGGGTTAGGGAAAGGCAAGGCTTAGGGCACAGGTGAGGGTACGGAAACGTGGGAGGGTCAGGCTACGTGCTGACGCACGGGTCAGTGCCAGCGTACGGGCCAGGAGTAGGGTACGGCGTATGGTAAGGTGTAGGGCTTGTGGTTGATTTCTGTTCCAGGCTAGGGATAGGGTTAGGGAACGGCAAGGCTTAGGGCACAGGTGAGGGTACGGAAACGTGGGAGGGTCGGGCTACGTGCTGACGCACGGGTCAGTGCCAGCGTACGGGCCAGGAGTAGGCAACGGCGTAGGATAAAGTGTAGGGCTGGTGGTGGATTTGCGTTCTGGGCTAGGGATAGGGTTAGGGAACGACAAGGATTAGGGCACAGGTGAGGGTACGGAAACGTGGGAGGGTCAGGCTACGTGCTGACGCACGTGTCAGTGCCAGCGTAAGGGCCAGGAGTAGGCAACGGCGTAGGATAAAGTGTAGGGCTGGTGGTGGATTTGCGTTCAGGGCTATGGTTAGGGTTAGGGAACGGCAAGGCTTAGGGCACAGGTGAGGGTACGGAAACGTGGGAGGGTCGTGCTACGTGCTGACGCACAGCTCAGTGCCAGCGTACGGGCCAGGAGTAGGCAACGGCGTAGGATAAAGTGTAGGGCTGGTGTTGGATTTGCGTTCTGGACTAGGGTTAGGGTTAGGGAACGGCAAGGCTTTGGGCACAGGTCAGGGTACGGAAACGCGGGAGGGTAAGGCTACGTTCTGATGCACGTGTCAGTGCCAGAGTACAGGCCAGGAGTAGGCAACGCCGTAGGGTAAGGTGTAGGGCTGGTGGTGGGTTACCATTCCGGGCTAGGGTTACGGTTAGGGAACGGCATTTCTTAGGGCACATGTGAGAGTACGGAAACGTGGGAGTGTCAGGCTACGTGCTGACGCACGGGTCAGTGCCAGCGTACGGGTCAGGAGTAGGGTACAGCGTAAGGTAAGGTGTAGGGCTGGTGGTGGAATTGCGTTCCGGGCTAGGGTTAGGGTTAGGGAACGGCAAGGCTTAGGGCACAGGTGAGGGTACGGAAACGTGGGAGTGTCAGGCTACGTGCTGACGCACGGTTCAGTGCCAGCATATGGGCCAGGAATAGGGTACGGCTTAAGGTAAGGTGTAGGGCTGGTGGTGGGTTTCTATTCCGGGCTAGGGTTAGGGTTAGGGAACGGCAAGGCTTAGGGCACAGGTGAGGGTACGGAAACGTGGGAGGGTTGGGCTACTTGCTGACGCACGGGTCAGTGCCAGCGTACGGGCCAGGAGTATGCAACTGCGTAGGATAAGGTGTAGGGCTGGTGGTTGATTTCCTTTCCGGGCTAGGGTTAGGGTTAGGGAACGGCAAGGCTTAGGGCACAGGTGAGGTTACGGAAACGTGGGAGGGTCGGGCTACGTGCTGACGCACAGGTCAGTGCCAGCATACGGGCCAGGAGTAGGCAACGGCGAGGATAAAGTGTAGGGCTGTTGGTGGATTTGCGTTCTGGGCTAGGGTTAGGGTAAGGGAACGGCAAGGCTTAGGGCACAGGTCAGGGTACGGAAACGTGGGAGGGTCAGGCTATGTGCTGACGCACGGGTCAGTGCCAGCGTACGGGCCAGGAGTAGGGTACGGCGTATGGTAAGGTGTAGGGCTTGTGGTTGATTTCTGTTCCAGGCTAGGTTTAGGGTTAGGGAACGGCAAGGCTTAGGGCACAGGTGAGGGTACGGAAACGTGGGAGGGTCAGGCTATGTGCTGACGCACGGGTCAGTGCCAGCGTACGGGCCAGGAGTAGGCAACGGCGTA
This sequence comes from Mesoplodon bidens, assembly GCF_964165515.1. NCBI lineage: Eukaryota > Metazoa > Chordata > Mammalia > Artiodactyla > Ziphiidae > Mesoplodon > Mesoplodon bidens. The sequence goes on along the minus strand of NW_027672553.1, from coordinate 40,639 downwards.
AGGTAAGGTGTAGGGCTGGTGGTTGTTTTCCGTTCCAGGCTAGGGTTAGGGTTAGGGAACGGCAAGGCTTAGGGCACATGTGAGGGTACGGAAACGTGGGAGGGTCGGGCTACGTGCTGACGCACGGGTCAGTGCCAGCGTACTGGCCAGGAGTAGGCAATGGCGTAGGATAAAGTGTAGGGCTGGTGGTGGATTTCCGTTCCGGGCTAGGCTTAGGGTTAGGGAACGGCAAGGCTTAGGGCACAGGTGAGGGTACGGAAACGTGGGAGGGTCAGGCTACGTGCTGACGCACGGGTCAGTGCCAGCGTACGGGTCAGGAGTAGGGTACGGCGTAAGGTAAGGTGTAGGGCTGGTGGTGGGTTTCTATTCCGGGCTAGGGTTAGGGTTAGGGAACGGCAAGGCTTAGGGCACAGGTGAGGGTACGGAAACGTGGGAGGGTCAGGCTACGTGCTGACGCACGGTTCAGTGCCAGCGTACGGGCCAGGAATAGGGTACGGCATAAGGTAAGGTGTAGGGCTGGTGGTGGGTTTCCGTTCCGGTCTAGGGTTAGGGTTAGGGAACGGCAAGGCTTAGGGCACAGGTGAGGGTACGGAAACGTGGGAGGGTCAGGCTACGTGCTGACACACGGGTCCGTGCCAGCGTACGGGCCAGGAGTTGGCAACGGCGTAAGGTAAGGTGTAGGGCTTGTGGTTGATTTCCATTCCGGGCTAGGGTTAGGGTTAGGGAACGGCAAGGCTTAGGGCACAGGTGTGTGTATGGAAACGTGGGAGGGTCGGGCTACGTGCTGACGCACGGGTCAGTGCCAGAGTATGGGCCAGGAGTAGGCAACGGCGTAAGGTAAGGTGTAGGGCTGGTGGTTGGTTTCCGTTCCAGGCTAGGTTTAGTGTTAGGGAACGGCAAGGCTTAGGGCACAGGTGAGGGTACGGAAACGTGGGAGGGTCGGGATACGTGCTGACGCAGAGGTCAGTGCCAGCGTATGGGCCAGGAGTAGGCAACGGCGTAGGATAAAGTGTAGGGCAGGTGGTGGATTTGCTTTCCGGGCTAGGGTTAGGGTTAGGGAACGTCAAGGCTTAGGGCACAGGTGATGGTACGGAAACGTGGGAGGGTCAGGCTACGTGCTGACGCATGGGTCAGTGCCAGCGTACGGGCCAGGAGTAGGCAACGGTGTAAGGTAAGGTGTAGGGCTGGTGGTGGGTTTCTATTCCGGGCTAGGGTTAGGGTTAGGGAACGGCAAGGCTTAGGGCACAGGTGAGGGTACGGAAACGTGGGAGGGTCGGGCTACGTGCTGACGCACGGGTCAGTGCTAGCGTACGGGCCAGGAGTATGCAACGGCGTAGGATAAAGTGTAGGGCTGGTGGTTGATTTCCTTTCCGGGCTAGGGTTAGGGTTAGGGAACGGCAAGGCTTAGGGCACAGGTCAGGGTACGGAAACGCGGGAGGGTAAGGCTACGTGCTGATGCACGGGTCAGTGCCAGAGTACAGGCCAGGAGTAGGCAACGGCGTAGGGTAAGGTATAGGTCTGGTGGTGGGTTTCCATTCCGGGGTAGGGTTAGGGTTAGGGTACGGCAAGTCTTAGGGCACACGTGAGGGTACGGAAACGTGGGAGGGTCAAGCTACGTGCTGACGCACGGGTCCGTGCCAGCGTACGGGCCAGGAGTAGGCAACGGCGTAGGATAAAGTGTAGGGCTGGTGGTGGATTTGCGTTACGGGCTAGGGTTAGGGTTAGGGAACGGCAAGGCTTAGGGCACAGGTGAGGGTACGGAAACGTGGGAGGGTCAGGCTACGTGCTCACGCACGGTTCAGTGCCAGCGTACTGACCAGGAATAGGGTACGGCGTAAGGTAAGGTGTAGGGCTGGTGGTGGGTTTCTATTCCGGGCTAGGGTTAGGGTTAGGGAACGGCAAGGCTTAGGGCACAGGTCAGGGTACGGAAACGCGGGAGGGTAAGGCTACGTGCTGATGAACGGGTCAGTGCCAGAGTACAGGCCAGGAGTAGGCAACGGCGTAGGGTAAGGTGTAGGGCTGGTGGTTGGTTTCCGTTCCAGGCTAGGGTTAGGGTTAGGGAACGGCAAGGCTTAGGGCACAGGGGAGGGTACGGAAACGTGGGAGGGTCGGGCTACGTGCTGATTCACGGGTCCGTGCCAGCGTTCGGGCCAGGAGTGGGCAACGGCGTAAGGTAAGGTGTAGGGCTTGTGGTTGATTTCCGTTCCGGGATAGGGTTAGGGTTAGGGATCGGCAAGGCTTAGGGCACAGGTGAGGGTATGGAAACGTGGGAGGTTCGGGCTACGTGCAGACGCACGGGTCAGTGCCAGCGTACGGGCCAGGAGTAGGCAACGGCGTAGGATAAAGTGTACGGCTGGTGGTGGATTTGCGTTCTGGGCTAGGGTTAGGGTTAGGGAACGGCAAGGCTTAGGGCACAGTTCAGGGTACGGAAACGCGGGAGGGTAAGGCTACGTGCTGATGCACGGGTCAGTGCCAGAGTACAGGCCAGGACTAGGCAACGGCGTAGGGTAAGGTGTAGGGCTGGTGGTGGGTTTTCATTCCGGGCTAGGGTTAGCGTTAGGGAAAGGCAAGGCTTAGGGAACAGGTGAGGGTACGGAAACGTGGGAGGTTCAGGCTACGTGCTGACGCACGGGTCAGTGCCAGCATACGTGCCAGGAGTAGGCAACGGCGTAAGGTAAGGTGTAGGGCTGGTGGTTGGTTTCCGTTCCAGGCTAGGGTTAGGGTTAGGGAACGGCAAGGCTTAGGGCACAGGTGAGGGTACGGAAACGTGGGAGGGTCGGGCTACGTGCTGACGCACGGGTCAGTGCCAGCGTACGGGCCAGGAGTAGGCAACGGCGTAGGATAAAGTGTAGGGCTAGTGGTGGATTTGCGTTCCAGGCTAGGGTTAGGGTTAGGGAACGGCAAGGCTTAGGGCACAGGTGAGGGTACGGAAACGTGGGAGGGTCAGGCTACGTGCTGACGCACGGGTCAGTGCCAGCGTACGGGCCAGGAGTAGGCAACGGCGTAGGATAAAGTGTAGGGCTGGTGGTGGATTTGCGTTCGGGGCTAGGGTTAGGGTTAGGGAACGGCAAGGTTTAGGGCACAGGTGAGGGTACGGAAAAGTGGGAGGGTCAGGCTACGTGCTGACGCACAGGTCAGTGCCAGCGTACAGGTCAGGAATATGGTACGGCGTAAGGTAACGTGTAGGGCTGGTGGTGGGTTTCTATTCCGGGCTAGGGTTAGGGTTAGGGAACCGCAAGGCTTAGGGCACAGGTGAGGGCACGGAAACGTGGGAGGGTCAGGCTACGTGCTGACGCACGGGTCAGTGCCAGCCTACGGGTCAGGAGTAGGGTATGGCGTAAGGTAAGGTGTAGGGCTGGTGGTGGGTTTCTATTCCGGGCTAGGGTTAGGGTTAGGGAACGGCAAGGCTTAGGGCACAGGTGAGGGTACAGAAACGTGGGAGGGTCGGGCTACGTGCTGACGCACGGGTCAGTGCCAGCGTACGGGCCAGGAGTATGCAACGGCGTAGGATAAAGTGTAGGGCTGGTGGTTGATTTCCGTTCCGGGCTAGTGTTAGGGTTAGGGAACGGCAAGGCTTAGGGCACAGGTGAGGTTACGGAAACGTGGGAGGGTCAGGCTACGTGCTGACGCACGGGTCAGTGCCAGCGTACGGGCCAGGAGTAAGCAACGGCGTAAGGTAAGGTGTAGTGCTGGTGGTTGGTTTCCGTTCCAGGCTAGGGTTAGGGTTAGGGAACGGCAAGGCTTAGGGCACAGGTGAGGCTACGGAAACGTGGGAGGGTCGGGCTACATGCTGACGCACGTGTCAGTGCCAGCGTACGGGCCAGGAGTAGGCAACGGCGTAGGATAAAGTGTATGGCTGGTGGTGGATTTGCGTTCCGGGCTAGGGTTAGGGTTAGGGAACGGCAAGGCTTAGGGCACAGGTGAGGGTACGGAAACGTGGCAGGGTCAGGCTACGTGCTGACGCACAGCTCAGTGCCAGCGTACAGGTCAGGAGTAGGGTACGGCGTAAGGAAAAGTGTAGGGCTGGTGGTGGGTTTCTATTCCGGGCTAGGGTTAGGGTTAGGGAACGGCAAGGCTTAGGGCACAGGTGAGGGTACGGAAACGTGGGAGGGTCAGGCTACGTGCTGACGCACGTGTCAGTGCCAGCGTACGGGTCACGAGTAGGGTACGGCGTAAGGTAAGGTGTAGGGCTGGTGGTGGGTTTCTATTCCGGGCTAGGGTTAGGGTTAGGGAACGGCAAGGCTTAGGGCACAGGTGAGGGTACGGAAACGTGGGAGGGTCAGGCTACGTGCTGACGCACGTGTCAGTGCCAGCGTACGGGTCAGGAGTAGGGTACGGCGTAAGGTAAGGTGTAGGGCTGGTGGTGGGTTTCTATTCCAGGCTAGGGTTAGGGTTAGGGAACGGCAAGGCTTAGGGCACAGGTGAGGGTACAGAAACGTGGGAGGGTCGGGCTACGTGCTGACGCACGTGTCAGTGCCAGCATACGGGTCAGGAGTAGGCAACGACGTAGGATAAAGTGTAGGGCTGGTGGTGGGTTTCCATTCCGGGCTAGGGTTAGGGTTAGGGAACGGCAACGCTTAGGGCACAGGTGAGGGTACGGAAACGTGGGAGGGTCAGGCTACGTGCTGACGCATGGGTCAGTGCCAGCGTACGGGCCAGGAGTAGGTAACGGCTTAAGGTAAGGTGTAGGGCTGGTGGTGGGTTTCTATTCAGGGCTAGGGTTAGGGTTAGGGAACGGCAAGGCTTAGGGCACAGGTGAGGGTACAGAAACGTGGGAGGGTCGGGCTACGTGCTGACGCACGGGTCAGTGCCAGCGTACGGGCCAGGAGTAGGCAACGGCTTAAGGTAAGGTTTAGGGCTGGTGGTGGGTTTCTATTCCGGGCTAGGGTTAGGGTTAGGGAACGGCAAGGCTTAGGGCACAGGTGAGGGTACAGAAACGTGGGAGGGTCGGGCTACGTGCTGACGCACGGGTCAGTGCCAGCGTACGGGCCAGGAGCAGGCAACGGCGTAGGATAAAGTGTAGGGCTGGTGGTGGATTTGCGTTCGGGGCTAGGGTTAGGGTTAGGGAACGGCAAGGCTTAGGGCACAGGTGAGGGTACGGAAACGTGGGAGGGTCAGGCTACGTGCTGACGCACAGGTCAGTGCCAGCGTACAGGTCAGGAGTAGGGTACGGCGTAAGGTAAGGTGTAGGGCTGGTGGTGGGTTTCTATTCTGGGCTAGGGTTAGGGTTAGGGAACGGCAAGGCAGACGGCACAGGTGAGGGTACGGAAACGTGGGAGGGTCAGGCTTCGTGCTGACGCACGGGTCAGTGCCAGCGTTCGGGTCAGGAGTAGGTTATGGCGTAAGGTAAGGTGTAGGGCTGGTGGTGGGTTTCCGTTCCGGGCTAGGGTTAGGGTTAGGGAACGGCAAGGCTTAGGGCACAGGTGAAGGTACGGAAACGTGGGAGGCTCGTGCTACGTGGTGACGCACGGGTCAGTGCCAGCGTACGGGCCAGGAGTAGGCAACGGCGTAGGATAAAGTGTAGGCTGGTGGAGGATTTGCGTTCTGGGCTAGGGCTAGGGTTAGGGAACGGCAAGGCTTACGGCACAGGAGAGGGTACGGAAACGCCAGAGTGTAAGGCTACGTGCTGATGCACGGGGCAGTGCCAGAGTACAGGCCAGGAGTAGGCAACGGCGTAGGATAAAGTGTAGGGCTGGTGGAGGGTTTCTATTCCGGGCTAGGGTTAGGGTTAGGGAACGGCAAGGCTTAGGGCACAAGTGAGGGTACGGAAACGTGGGAGGGTCAGGCTACGTGCTGACGCACGGTTCAGTGCCAGCGTACGGGCCAGGAATAGGGTACGGCGTAAGGTAAGGTGTAGGGCTGGTGGTGGGTTTCCATTCCGGGCTAGGGTTAGGGTTAGGGAACGGCAAGGCTTAGGGCACAGCTGAGGGTACGGAAACGTGGGAGGGTCAGGCTACGTGCTGACGCACTGGTCAGTGCCAACGTACGGGCCAGGAGTAGGGTACGGCGTAAGGTAAGGTGTAGGGCTTGTGGTTGATTTCCGTTCCAGGCTAGGGTTAGGGTTAGGGAACGGCAAGGCTTAGGGCAAAGGAGAAGGTACGGAAACGTGGGAGGGTCGGGCCCCGTGCTGACGCACGGGTTAGTGCCAGCATACGGGCCAGGAGTAGGCAACGGCGTAGGATAAAGTGTAGGGCTGGTGGTGGGTTTCCATTCCGGGCTAGGGTTAGGGTTAGGGAACGGCAACGCTTAGGGCACAGGTGAGGGTACTGAAACGTGGGAGGGTCAGGCTACATGCTGACGCACGGGTCAGTGCCAGCGTACGGGCCAGGAGTAGGCAACGGCTTAAGGTAAGGTGTAGGGCTGGTGGTGGGTTTCTATTCCGGGCGAGGGTTAGGGTTAGGGAACGGCAAGGCTTAGGGCACAGGTGAGGGTACAGAAACGTGGGAGGGTCGGGCTACGTGCTGACGCACGGGTCAGTGCCAGCGTACGGGCCAGGAGTAGGCAACGGCTTAAGGTAAGGTGTAGGGCTGGTGGTGGGTTTCTATTCCGTGCTAGGGTTAGGGTTAGGGAACGGCAAGGCTTAGGGCACAGGTGAGGGTACAGAAACGTGGGAGGGTCGGGCTACGTGCTGACGCACGGGTCAGTGCCAGCGTACGGGCCAGGAGTAGGCAACGGCGTAGGATAAAGTGTAGGGCTGGTGGTGGATTTGCATTCGGGGCTAGGGTTAGGGTTAGGGAACGGCAAGGCTTAGGGCACAGGTGAGGGTACGGAAACGTGGGAGGGTCAGGCTACGTGCTGACGCACAGGTCAGTGCCAGCGTACAGGTCAGGAGTATGGTACGGCGTAAGGTACCGTGTAGGGCTGGTGGTGGGTTTCTATTCCGGGCTAGGGTTAGGGTTAGCGAACGGCAAGGCTTCGGGCACAGGTGAGGGCACGGAAACGTGGGAGGGTCAGGCTACGTGCTGACGCACGGGTCAGTGCCAGCGTACGGGTCAGGAGTAGGGTATGGCGTAAGGTAAGGTTTAGGGCTGGTGCTGGGTTTCTATTCCGGGCTAGGGTTAGGGTTAGGGAACGGCAAGGCTTAGGGCACAGGTGAGGGTACAGAAACGTGGGAGGGTCGGGCTACGTGCTGAAGCACGGGTCAGTGCCAGCGTACGGGCCAGGAGTAGGCAACGGCGTAGGATAAAGTGTAGGGCTGGTGGTTGATTTCCGTTCCGGGCTAGTGTTAGGGTTAGGGAACGGCAAGGCTTAGGGCACAGGTGAGGTTACGGAAACGTGGGAGGGTCAGGCTACGTGCTGACGCTCGGGTCAGTGGCAGCGTACGGGCCAGGAGTAAGCAACGGCGTAAGGTAAGGTGTAGGGCTCGTGGTTGGTTTCCGTTCCAGGCTAGGGTTAGGGTTAGGGAACGGCAAGGCTTAGGGCACAGGTGAGGGTACGGAAACGTGGGAGGGTCAGGCTACGTGCTGACGCACGTGTCAGTGCCAGCGTACGGGTCAGGAGTAGGGTACGGCGTAAGGTAAGGTGTAGGGCTGGTGGTGGCTTTCTATTCCCGGCTAGGGTTAGGGTTAGGGAACGGCAAGGCTTAGGGCACAGGTGAGGGTACGGAAACGTGTGAGGGTCAGGCTACGTGCTGACGCACATGTCAGTGCCAGCGTACGGGTCAGGAGTAGGGTACGGCGTAAGGTAAGGTGTAGGGCTGGTGGTGGGTTTCTATTCCGGGCTAGGGTTAGGGTTAGGGAACGGCAAGGCTTAGGGCACAGGTGAGGGTACGGAAACGTGGGAGGGTCAGGCTACGTGCTGACGCACGGGTCAGTGCCAGCGTACGGGCCAGGAGTAGGCAACGGCTTAAGGTAGGGTGTAGGGCTGGTGGTGGGTTTCTATTCCGGGCTAGGGTTAGGGTTAGGGAACGGCAAGGCTTAGGGCACAGGTGAGGATACAGAAACGTGGGAGGGTCGGGCTACGTGCTGACGCACGGGTCAGTGCCAGCATACGTGTCAGGAGTAGGCAACGACGTAGGATAAAGTGTAGGGCTGGTGGTGGGTTTCCATTCCGGGCTAGGGTTAGGGTTAGGGAACGGGAAGGCTTAGGGCACAGGTGAGGGTACGGAAACGGGGGAGGGTCAGGCTACGTGCTGACGCACAGGTCAGTGCCAGCGTACAGGTCAGGAGTAGGGTACGGCGTAAGGTAAGGTGTAGGGCTGGTGGTGGGTTTCTATTCCGGGCTAGGGTTAGGGTTAGGGAACGGCAAGGCATAGGGCACAGGTGAGGGTACGGAATCGTGGGAGGGTCAGGCTTCGTGCTGACGCACGGGTCAGTGCCAGCGTTCGGGTCAGGAGTAGGTTATGGCGTAAGGTAAGGTGTAGGGCTGGTTGTGGGTTTCCGTTCCGGGCTAGGGTTAGGGTTAGGAAACGGCAAGGCTTAGGGCACAGGTGAAGGTACGGAAACGTGGGAGTCTCGTGCTACGTGCTGACGCACGGGTCAGTGCCAGCGTACGGGCCAGGAGTAGGCAACGGCGTAGGATAAAGTGTAGGCTGGTGGTGTATTTGCGTTCTGGGCTAGGGTTAGGGTTAGGGAACGGCAAGGCTTACAGCACAGGAGAGGGTACGGAAACGCCAGAGTGTAAGGCTACGTGCTGATGCACGGGGCAGTGCCAGAGTACAGGCCAGGAGTAGGCAACGGCGTAGGATAAAGTGTAGGGCTGGTGGTGGGTTTCTATTCCGGGCTAGGGTTAGGGTTAGGGAACGGCAAGGCTTAGGGCACAAGTGAGGGTACGGAAACGTGGGAGGGTCAGGCTACGTGCTGACGCAAGGTTCAGTGCCAGCGTACGGGCCAGGAATAGGGTACGGCGTAAGGTAAGGTGTAGGGCTGGTGGTGGGTTTCCATTCCGGGCCAGGGTTAGGGTTAGGGAACGGCAAGGCTTAGGGCACAGCTGAGGGCACGGAAACGTGGGAGGGTCAGGCTACGTGCTGACGCACGGGTCAGTGCCAGCGTACGGGTCAGGAGTAGGGTACGGCGTAAGGTAAGGTGTAGGGCTGGTGGTGGGTTTCTATTCCGGGCTAGGGTTAGGGTTAGGGAACGGCAAGGCTTAGGGCACAGGTCAGGGTACGGAAACGCGGGAGGGTAAGGCTACGTGCTGATGAACGCGTCAGTGCCAGAGTACAGGCCAGGAGTAGGCAACGGCGTAGGGTAAGGTTTAGGGCTGGTGGTTGGTTTCCGTTCCTGGCTAGGGTTAGGGTTAGGGAACGGCAAGGCTTAGGGCACAGGGGAGGGTACGGAAACGTGGGAGGGTCGGGCTACGTCCTGATTCACGGGTCCGTGCCAGCGTTCGGGCCAGGAGTAGGCAACGGCGTAAGGTAAGGTGTAGGGCTTGTGGTTGATTTCCGTTCCGGGATAGGGTTAGGGTTAGGGATCGGCAAGGCTTAGGGCACAGTTGAGGGTATGGAAACGTGGGAGGGTCGGGCTACGTGCAGACGCACGGGTCAGTGCCAGCGTACGGGCCAGGAGTAGGCAACGGCGTAGGATAAAGTGTATGGCTGGTGGTGGATTTGCGTTCTGGGCTAGGGTTAGGGTTAGGGAACGGCAAGGCTTAGGGCACAGGTCAGGGTACGGAAACGCGGGAGGGTAAGGCTACGTGCTGATGCACGGGTCAGTGCCAGAATACAGGCCAGGACTAGGCAACGGCGTAGGGTAAGGTGTAGGGCTGGTGGTGGGTTTTCATTCCGGGCTAGGTTTAGCGTTAGGGAAAGGCAAGGCTTAGGGCACAGGTGAGGGTACGGAAACGTGGGAGGTTCAGGCTACGTGCTGACGCACGGGTCAGTGCCAGCATACGTGCCAGGAGTAGGCAACGGCGTAAGGTAAGGTGTAGGGCTGGTGGTTGGTTTCCGTTCCACGCTAGGGTTAGTGTTAGGGAACGGCAAGGCTTAGGGCACAGGTGAGGGTACGGAAACGTGGGAGGGTCGGGCTACGTGCTGACGCACGGGTCAGTGCCAGCGTACGGGCCAGGAGTAGGCAACGGCGTAGGATAAAGTGTAGGGCTGGTGGTGGATTTGCATTCGGGGCTAGGGTTAGGGTTAGGGAACGGCAAGGCTTAGGGCACAGGTGAGTGTACAGAAACGTGGGAGGGTCGGGCTACGTGCTGACGCACGGGTCAGTGCCAGCGTACGGGCCATGAGTAGGCAACGGCGTAGGATAGTGTAGGGCTGGTGGTGGATTTGCGTTCTGGGCTAGGGTTAGGGTTAGGGAACGGAAAGGCTTAGGGCACAGGTCAGGGTACGGAAACGCGGGAGGGTAAGGCTACGTGCTGACGGACCGGTCAGTGCCAGAGTACAGGCCAGGAGTAGGCAACGGCGTAGGGTAAGGTGTAGGGCTGGTGGTGGGTTTCCGTTCTGGTCTAGGGTTAGGGTTAGGGAACAGCAAGGCTTAGGGCACAGGTGAGGGTACGGAAACGTGGGAGGGTCAGGCTACGTGCTGACGCACGGGTCCGTGCCAGGATACGGGCCAGGATTAGGCAGCGGCATAAGGTAAGGTGTAGGGCTGGTGGTTGGTTTCCGTTCCAGGCTAGGGTTAGGGTTAGGGAACGGCAAGGCTTAGGGCACATGTGAGGGTACGGAAACGTGGGAGGGTCGGGCTACGTGCTGACGCACGTGTCATTGCCAGAGTACGGGTCAGGAGTAGGGTACGGCGTAAAGTAAGGTGTAGGGCTGGTGGTGGAATTGCGTTCCGGGCTAGGGTTAGGGTTAGGGAACGGCAAGGCTTAGGGCACAGGTGAGGGTACGGAAACGTGGGAGCGTCAGGCTACGTGCTGACGCACGGTTCAGTGCCAGCATACGGGCCAGGAATAGGGTAAGGCGTAAGGTAAGGTGTAGGGCTGGTGTTGGGTATCCGTTCCGGGCTAGGGTTAGGGTTAGGGAAAGGCAAGGCTTAGGGCACAGGTGAGGGTACGGAAACGTGGCAGGGTCAGGCTACGTGCTGACGCACAGCTCAGTGCCAGCGTACAGGTCAGGAGTAGGGTACGGCGTAAGGAAAAGTGTAGGGCTGGTGGTGGGTTTCTATTCCGGGCTAGGGTTAGGGTTAGGGAACGGCAAGGCTTAGGGCACAGGTGAGGGTACGGAAACGTGGGAGGGTCAGGCTACGTGCTGACGCACGTGTCAGTGCCAGCGTACGGGTCACGAGTAGGGTACGGCGTAAGGTAAGGTGTAGGGCTGGTGGTGGGTTTCTATTCCGGGCTAGGGTTAGGGTTAGGGAACGGCAAGGCTTAGGGCACAGGTGAGGGTACGGAAACGTGGGAGGGTCAGGCTACGTGCTGACGCACGTGTCAGTGCCAGCGTACGGGTCAGGAGTAGGGTACGGCGTAAGGTAAGGTGTAGGGCTGGTGGTGGGTTTCTATTCCAGGCTAGGGTTAGGGTTAGGGAACGGCAAGGCTTAGGGCACAGGTGAGGGTACAGAAACGTGGGAGGGTCGGGCTACGTGCTGACGCACGTGTCAGTGCCAGCATACGGGTCAGGAGTAGGCAACGACGTAGGATAAAGTGTAGGGCTGGTGGTGGGTTTCCATTCCGGGCTAGGGTTAGGGTTAGGGAACGGCAACGCTTAGGGCACAGGTGAGGGTACGGAAACGTGGGAGGGTCAGGCTACGTGCTGACGCATGGGTCAGTGCCAGCGTACGGGCCAGGAGTAGGTAACGGCTTAAGGTAAGGTGTAGGGCTGGTGGTGGTTTTCTATTCAGGGCTAGGGTTAGGGTTAGGGAACGGCAAGGCTTAGGGCACAGGTGAGGGTACAGAAACGTGGGAGGGTCGGGCTACGTGCTGACGCACGGGTCAGTGCCAGCGTACGGGCCAGGAGTAGGCAACGGCTTAAGGTAAGGTGTAGGGCTGGTGGTGGGTTTCTATTCCGGGCTAGGGTTAGGGTTAGGGAACGGCAAGGCTTAGGGCACAGGTGAGGGTACAGAAACGTGGGAGGGTCGGGCTACGTGCTGACGCACGGGTCAGTGCCAGTGTACGGGCCAGGAGCAGGCAACGGCGTAGGATAAAGTGTAGGGCTGGTGGTGGATTTGCGTTCGGGGCTAGGGTTAGGGTTAGGGAACGGCAAGGCTTAGGGCACAGGTGAGGGTACGGAAACGTGGGAGGGTCAGGCTACGTGCTGACGCACAGGTCAGTGCCAGCGTACAGGTCAGGAGTAGGGTACGGCGTAAGGTAAGGTGTAGGGCTGGTGGTGGGTTTCTATTCCGGGCTAGGGTTAGGGTTAGGGAACGGCAAGGCAGACGGCACAGGTGAGGGTACGGAAACGTGGGAGGGTCAGGCTTCGTGCTGACGCACGGGTCAGTGCCAGCGTTCGGGTCAGGAGTAGGTTATGGCGTAAGGTAAGGTGTAGGGCTGGTGGTGGGTTTCCGTTCCGGGCTAGGGTTAGGGTTAGGGAACGGCAAGGCTTAGGGCACAGGTGAAGGTACGGAAACGTGGGAGGCTCGTGCTACGTGGTGACGCACGGGTCAGTGCCAGCGTACGGGCCAGGAGTAGGCAACGGCGTAGGATAAAGTGTAGGCTGGTGGAGGATTTGCGTTCTGGGCTAGGGCTAGGGTTAGGGAACGGCAAGGCTTACGGCACAGGAGAGGGTACGGAAACGCCAGAGTGTAAGGCTACGTGCTGATGCACGGGGCAGTGCCAGAGTACAGGCCAGGAGTAGGCAACGGCGTAGGATAAAGTGTAGGGCTGGTGGAGGGTTTCTATTCCGGGCTAGCGTTAGGGTTAGGGAACGGCAAGGCTTAGGGCACAAGTGAGGGTACGGAAACGTGGGAGGGTCAGGCTACGTGCTGACGCACGGTTCAGTGCCAGCGTACGGGCCAGGAATAGGGTACGGCGTAAGGTAAGGTGTAGGGCTGGTGGTGGGTTTCCATTCCGGGCTAGGGTTAGGTTTAGGGAACGGCAAGGCTTAGGGCACAGCTGAGGGTACGGAAACGTGGGAGGGTCAGGCTACGTGCTGACGCACTGGTCAGTGCCAACGTACGGGCCAGGAGTAGGGTACGGCGTAAGGTAAGGTGTAGGGCTTGTGGTTGATTTCCGTTCCAGGCTAGGGTTAGGGTTAGGGAACGGCAAGGCTTAGGGCAAAGGAGAAGGTACGGAAACGTGGGAGGGTCGGGCCCCGTGCTGACGCACGGGTTAGTGCCAGCATACGGGCCAGGAGTAGGCAACGGCGTAGGATAAAGTGTAGGGCTGGTGGTGGGTTTCCATTCCGGGCTAGGGTTAGGGTTAGGGAACGGCAACGCTTAGGGCACAGGTGAGGGTACTGAAACGTGGGAGGGTCAGGCTACATGCTGACGCACGGGTCAGTGCCAGCGTACGGGCCAGGAGTAGGCAACGGCTTAAGGTAAGGTGTAGGGCTGGTGGTGGGTTTCTATTCCGGGCGAGGGTTAGGGTTAGGGAACGGCAAGGCTTAGGGCACAGGTGAGGGTACAGAAACGTGGGAGGGTCGGGCTACGTGCTGACGCACGGGTCAGTGCCAGCGTACGGGCCAGGAGTAGGCAACGGCTTAAGGTAAGGTGTAGGGCTGGTGGTGGGTTTCTATTCCGTGCTAGGGTTAGGGTTAGGGAACGGCAAGGCTTAGGGCACAGGTGAGGGTACAGAAACGTGGGAGGGTCGGGCTACGTGCTGACGCACGGGTCAGTGCCAGCGTACGGGCCAGGAGTAGGCAACGGCGTAGGATAAAGTGCAGGGCTGGTGGTGGATTTGCATTCGGGGCTAGGGTTAGGGTTAGGGAACGGCAAGGCTTAGGGCACAGGTGAGGGTACGGAAACGTGGGAGGGTCAGGCTACGTGCTGACGCACAGGTCAGTGCCAGCGTACAGGTCAGGAGTATGGTACGGCGTAAGGTACCGTGTAGGGCTGGTGGTGGGTTTCTATTCCGGGCTAGGGTTAGGGTTAGCGAACGGCAAGGCTTCGGGCACAGGTGAGGGCACGGAAACGTGGGAGGGTCAGGCTACGTGCTGACGCACGGGTCAGTGCCAGCGTACGGGTCAGGAGTAGGGTATGGCGTAAGGTAAGGTTTAGGGCTGGTGCTGGGTTTCTATTCCGGGCTAGGGTTAGGGTTAGGGAACGGCAAGGCTTAGGGCACAGGTGAGGGTACAGAAACGTGGGAGGGTCGGGCTACGTGCTGAAGCACGGGTCAGTGCCAGCGTACGGGCCAGGAGTAGGCAACGGCGTAGGATAAAGTGTAGGGCTGGTGGTTGATTTCCGTTCCGGGCTAGTGTTAGGGTTAGGGAACGGCAAGGCTTAGGGCACAGGTGAGGTTACGGAAACGTGGGAGGGTCAGGCTACGTGCTGACGCTCGGGTCAGTGGCAGCGTACGGGCCAGGAGTAAGCAACGGCGTAAGGTAAGGTGTAGGGCTCGTGGTTGGTTTCCGTTCCAGGCTAGGGTTAGGGTTAGGGAACGGCAAGGCTTAGGGCACAGGTGAGGGTACGGAAACGTGGGAGGGTCAGGCTACGTGCTGACGCACGTGTCAGTGCCAGCGTACGGGTCAGGAGTAGGGTACGGCGTAAGGTAAGGTGTAGGGCTGGTGGTGGCTTTCTATTCCCGGCTAGGGTTAGGGTTAGGGAACGGCAAGGCTTAGGGCACAGGTGATGGTACGGAAACGTGGGAGGGTCAGGCTACGAGCTGACGCACGGGTCAGTGCCAGCGTACGGGCCAGGAGTAGGCAACGGCTTAAGGTAAGGTGTAGGGCTGGTGGTGGGTTTCTATTCCGGGCTAGGGTTAGGGTTAGGGAACGGCAAGGCTTAGGGCACAGGTGAGGGTACAGAAACGTGGGAGGGTCGGGCTACGTGCTGACGCACGTGTCAGTGCCAGCATACGGGTCAGGAGTAGGCAACGGCGTAGGATAAAGTGTAGGGCTGGTGGTGGGTTTCCATTCCGGGCTAGGGTTAGGGTTAGGGAACGGAAACGCTTAGGGCACTGGGGAGGGTACGGAAACGTGGGAGGGTCAGGCTACGTGCTGACGCACGGGTCAGTGCCAGCGTACGGGCCAGGAGTAGGCAACGGCTTAAGGTAAGGTGTAGGGCTGGTGGTGGGTTTCTATTCAGGGCTAGGGTTAGGGTTAGGGAACGGCAAGGCTTAGGGCACAGGTGAGGGTACAGAAACGTGGGAGGGTAGGGCTACGTGCTGACGAACGGGTCAGTGCCAGCGTACGGGCCAGGAGTAGGCAACGGCTTAAGGTAAGGTGTAGGGCTGGTGGTGGGTTTCTATTCCGGGCTAGGGTTAGGGTTAGGGAACGGCAAGGCTTAGGGCACAGGTGAGGGTACAGAAACGTGGGAGGATCGGGCTACGTGCTGACGCACGGGTCACTGCCAGCGTACGGGCCAGGAGTAGGCAACGGCGTACGATAAAGTGTAGGGCTGGTGGTGGATTTGCGTTCGGGGCTAGGGTTAGGGTTAGGGAACGGCAAGGCTTAGGGCAGAGGTGAGGGTACGGAAACGTGGGAGGGTCAGGCTACGTGCTGACGCACAGGTCAGTGCCAGCGTACAGGTCAGGAGTAGGGTACGGCGTAAGGTAAGGTGTAGGGCTGGTGGTGGGTTTCTATTCCGGGCTAGGGTTAGGGTTAGGGAACGGCAAGGCTTAGGGCACAGGTGAGGGTACGGAAACGTGGGAGGGTCGGTCTACGTGCTGACGCACGGGTCAGTGCCAGCGTACGGGCCAGGAGTAGGCAACGGCGTAGGATAAAGTGTAGGGCTGGTGGTGGATTTGCGTTCCGGGCTAGGGTTAGGGTTAGGGAACGGCATGGCTTAGGGCACAGGTGAGGGTACGGAAACGTGGGAGGGTCAGGCTACGTGCTGACGCACGGGTCAGTGCCAGCGTACGGGCCAGGAATAGGGTACGGCGTAATGTAAGGTGTCAGGCTGGTGGTGGGTTTCCGTTCCGGGCTAGGGTTAGGGTTAGGGAACGGCAAGGCTTAGGGCACAGGTGAAGGTACGGAAACGTGGGAGGCTCGTGCTACGTGCTGACGCACGGGTCAGTGCCAGCGTACGGGCCAGGAGTAGGCAACGGCGTAGGGTAAGGTGTAGGGCTGGTGGTGGATTTGCGTTCCGGGCTAGGGTTAGGGTTAGGGAATGGCAAGGCTTAGGGCACAGGTGAGGGTACGGAAGCGTGGGAGGGTCAGGCTACGTGCAGACGAACGGGTCAGTGCCAGCGTACGGGTCAGGAGTAGGGTACGGCGTAAGGTAAGGTGTAGGGCTGGTGGTGGGTTTCTATTCCGGGCTAGGGTTAGGGTTAGGGAACGGCAAGGCTTAGGGCACAAGTGAGGGTACGGAAACGTGGGAGGGTTAGGCTACGTGCTGACGCACGGGTCAGTGCCAGCGTACGGGCCAGGAATAGGGTACGGCGTAAGGTAAGGTGTAGGGCTGGTGGTGGGTTTCCATTCCGGGCTAGGGTTAGGGTTAGGGAACGGCAAGGCTTAGGGCACAGCTGAGGGCACGGAAACGTGGGAGGGTCAGGCTACGTGCTGACGCACGGGTCAGTGCCAGCGTACGGGTCAGGAGTAGGGTACGGCGTAAGGTAAGGTGTAGGGCTGGTGGTGGGTTTCTATTCCGGGCTAGGGTTAGGGTTAGGGAACGGCAAGGCTTAGGGCACAGGTCAGGGTACGGAAACGCGGGAGGGTAAGGCTACGTGCTGATGAACGCGTCAGTGCCAGAGTACAGGCCAGGAGTAGGCAACGGCGTAGGGTAAGGTTTAGGGCTGGTGGTTGGTTTCCGTTCCAGGCTAGGGTTAGGGTTAGGGAACGGCAAGGCTTAGGGCACAGGGGAGGGTACGGAAACGTGGGAGGGTCGGGCTACGTCCTGATTCACGGGTCCGTGCCAGCGTTCGGGCCAGGAGTGGGCAACGGCGTAAGGTAAGGTGTAGGGCTTGTGGTTGATTTCCGTTCCGGGATAGGGTTAGGGTTAGGGATCGGCAAGGCTTAGGGCACAGTTGAGGGTATGGAAACGTGGGAGGGTCGGGCTACGTGCAGACGCACGGGTCAGTGCCAGCGTACGGGCCAGGAGTAGGCAACGGCGTAGGATAAAGTGTACGGCTGGTGGTGGATTTGCGTTCTGGGCTAGGGTTAGGGTTAGGGAACGGCAAGGCTTAGGGCACAGGTCAGGGTACGGAAACGCGGGAGGGTAAGGCTACGTGCTGATGCACGGGTCAGTGCCAGAATACAGGCCAGGACTAGGCAACGGCGTAGGGTAAGGTGTAGGGCTGGTGGTGGGTTTTCATTCCGGGCTAGGTTTAGCGTTAGGGAAAGGCAAGGCTTAGGGCACAGGTGAGGGTACGGAAACGTGGGAGGTTCAGGCTACGTGCTGACGCACGGGTCAGTGCCAGCATACGTGCCAGGAGTAGGCAACGGCGTAAGGTAAGGTGTAGGGCTGGTGGTTGGTTTCCGTTCCACGCTAGGGTTAGTGTTAGGGAACGGCAAGGCTTAGGGCACAGGTGAGGGTACGGAAACGTGGGAGGGTCGGGCTACGTGCTGACGCACGGGTCAGTGCCAGCGTACGGGCCAGGAGTAGGCAACGGCGTAGGATAAAGTGTAGGGCTAGTGGTGGATTTGCGTTCCAGGCTAGGGTTATTGATAGGGAACGGCAAGGCTTAGGGCACAGGTGAGGGTACGGAAACGTGGGACGGTCGGGCTACGTGCTGACGCACGGGTCAGTGCCAGCGTACGGGCCAGGAGTAGGCAACGGCGTAGGATAAAGTGTAGGTCTGGTGGTGGATTTGCGTTCGGGGCTAGGGTTAGGGTTAGGGAACGGCAAGGCTTAGGGCACAGGTGAGGGTACGGAAACGTGGGAGGGTCAGGCTACGTGCTGACGCACAGGTCAGTGCCAGCGTACAGGTCAGGAATATGGTACGGCGTAAGGTAACGTGTAGGGCTGGTGGTGGGTTTCTATTCCGGGCTTGGGTTAGGGTTAGGGAACCGCAAGGCTTAGGGCACAGGTGAGGGCACGGAAACGTGGGAGGGTCAGGCTACGTGCTGACGCACGGGTCAGTGCCAGCGTACGGGTCAGGAGTAGGGTATGGCGTAAGGTAAGGTGTAGGGCTGGTGGTGGGTTTCTATTCCGGGCTAGGGTTAGGGTTAGGGAACGGCAAGGCTTAGGGCACAGGTGAGGGTACAGAAACGTGGGAGGGTCGGGCTACGTGCTGACGCACGGGTCAGTGCCAGCGTACGGGCCAGGAGTATGCAACGGCGTAGGATAAAGTGTAGGGCTGGTGGTTGATTTCCGTTCCGGGCTAGTGTTAGGGTTAGGGAACGGCAAGGCTTAGGGCACAGGTGAGGTTACGGAAAGGTGGTAGGGTCAGGCTACGTGCTGACGCACGGGTCAGTGCCAGCGTACGGGCCAGGAGTAAGCAACGGCGTAAGGTAAGCTGTAGGGCTGGTGGTTGGTTTCCGTTCCAGGCTAGGGTTAGGGTTAGGGAACGGCAAGGCTTAGGGCACAGGTGAGGGTACGGAAACGTGGGAGGGTCGGGCTACGTGCTGACGCACGTGTCAGTGCCAGCGTACGGGCCAGGAGTAGGCAACGTCGTAGGATAAAGTGTATGGCTGGTGGTGGATTTGCGTTCCGGGCTAGGGTTAGGGTTAGGGAACGGCAAGGCTTAGGGCAAGGTGAGGGTACGGAAACGTGGCAGGGTCAGGCTACGTGCTGACGCACAGCTCAGTGCCAGCGTACAGGTCAGGAGTAGGGTACGGCGTAAGGAAAAGTGTAGGGCTGGTGGTGGGTTTCTATTCCGGGCTAGGGTTAGGGTTAGGGAACGGCAAGGCTTAGGGCACAGGTGAGGGTACGGAAACGTGTGAGGGTCAGGCTACGTGCTGACGCACATGTCAGTGCCAGCGTACGGGTCAGGAGTAGGGTACGGCGTAAGGTAAGGTGTAGGGCTGGTGGTGGGTTTCTATTCCGGGCTAGGGTTAGGGTTAGGGAACGGCAAGGCTTAGGGCACAGGTGAGGGTACGGAAACGTGGGAGGGTCAGGCTACGTGCTGACGCACGGGTCAGTGCCAGCGTACGGGCCAGGAGTAGGCAACGGCTTAAGGTAGGGTGTAGGGCTGGTGGTGGGTTTCTATTCCGGGCTAGGGTTAGGGTTAGGGAACGGCAAGGCTTAGGGCACAGGTGAGGATACAGAAACGTGGGAGGGTCGGGCTACGTGCTGACGCACGGGTCAGTGCCAGCATACGTGTCAGGAGTAGGCAACTACGTAGGATAAAGTGTAGGGCTGGTGGTGGGTTTCCATTCCGGGCTAGGGTTAGGGTTAGGGAACGGGAAGGCTTAGGGCACAGGTGAGGGTACGGAAACGGGGGAGGGTCAGGCTACGTGCTGACGCACAGGTCAGTGCCAGCGTACAGGTCAGGAGTAGGGTACGGCGTAAGGTAAGGTGTAGGGCTGGTGGTGGGTTTCTATTCCGGGCTAGGGTTAGGGTTAGGGAACGGCAAGGCATAGGGCACAGGTGAGGGTACGGAATCGTGGGAGGGTCAGGCTTCGTGCTGACGCACGGGTCAGTGCCAGCGTTCGGGTCAGGAGTAGGTTATGGCGTAAGGTAAGGTTTAGGGCTGGTTGTGGGTTTCCGTTCCGGGCTAGGGTTAGGGTTAGGAAACGGCAAGGCTTAGGGCACAGGTGAAGGTACGGAAACGTGGGAGTCTCGTGCTACGTGCTGACGCACGGGTCAGTGCCAGCGTACGGGCCAGGAGTAGGCAACGGCGTAGGATAAAGTGTAGGCTGGTGGTGTATTTGCGTTCTGGGCTAGGGTTAGGGTTAGGGAACGGCAAGGCTTACAGCACAGGAGAGGGTACGGAAACGCCAGAGTGTAAGGCTACGTGCTGATGCACGGGGCAGTGCCAGAGTACAGGCCAGGAGTAGGCAACGGCGTAGGATAAAGTGTAGGGCTGGTGGTGGGTTTCTATTCCGGGCTAGGGTTAGGGTTAGGGAACGGCAAGGCTTAGGGCACAAGTGAGGGTACGGAAACGTGGGAGGGTCAGGCTACGTGCTGACGCAAGGATCAGTGCCAGCGTACGGGCCAGGAATAGGGTACGGCGTAAGGTAAGGTGTAGGGCTGGTGGTGGGTTTCCATTCCGGGCCAGGGTTAGGGTTAGGGAACGGCAAGGCTTAGGGCACAGCTGAGGGCACGGAAACGTGGGAGGGTCAGGCTACGTGCTGACGCACGGGTCAGTGCCAGCGTACGGGTCAGGAGTAGGGTACGGCGTAAGGTAAGGTGTAGGGCTGGTGGTGGGTTTCTATTCCGGGCTAGGGTTAGGGTTAGGGAACGGCAAGGCTTAGGGCACAGGTCAGGGTACGGAAACGCGGGAGGGTAAGGCTACGTGCTGATGAACGCGTCAGTGCCAGAGTACAGGCCAGGAGTAGGCAACGACGTAGGGTAAGGTTTAGGGCTGGTGGTTGGTTTCCGTTCCTGGCTAGGGTTAGGGTTAGGGAACGGCAAGGCTTAGGGCACAGGGGAGGGTACGGAAACGTGGGAGGGTCGGGCTACGTCCTGATTCACGGGTCCGTGCCAGCGTTCGGGCCAGGAGTGGGCAACGGCGTAAGGTAAGGTGTAGGGCTTGTGGTTGATTTCCGTTCCGGGATAGGGTTAGGGTTAGGGATCGGCAAGGCTTAGGGCACAGTTGAGGGTATGGAAACGTGGGAGGGTCGGGCTACGTGCAGACGCACGGGTCAGTGCCAGCGTACGGGCCAGGAGTAGGCAACGGCGTAGGATAAAGTGTATGGCTGGTGGTGGATTTGCGTTCTGGGCTAGGGTTAGGGTTAGGGAACGGCAAGGCTTAGGGCACAGGTCAGGGTACGGAAACGCGGGAGGGTAAGGCTACGTGCTGATGCACGGGTCAGTGCCAGAATACAGGCCAGGACTAGGCAACGGCGTAGGGTAAGGTGTAGGGCTGGTGGTGGGTTTTCATTCCGGGCTAGGTTTAGCGTTAGGGAAAGGCAAGGCTTAGGGCACAGGTGAGGGTACGGAAACGTGGGAGGTTCAGGCTACGTGCTGACGCACGGGTCAGTGCCAGCATACGTGCCAGGAGTAGGCAACGGCGTAAGGTAAGGTGTAGGGCTGGTGGTTGGTTTCCGTTCCACGCTAGGGTTAGTGTTAGGGAACGGCAAGGCTTAGGGCACAGGTGAGGGTACGGAAACGTGGGAGGGTCGGGCTACGTGCTGACGCACGGGTCAGTGCCAGCGTACGGGCCAGGAGTAGGCAACGGCGTAGGATAAAGTGTAGGGCTGGTGGTGGATTTGCATTCGGGGCTAGGGTTAGGGTTAGGGAACGGCAAGGCTTAGGGCACAGGTGAGTGTACAGAAACGTGGGAGGGTCGGGCTACGTGCTGACGCACGGGTCAGTGCCAGCGTACGGGCCATGAGTAGGCAACGGCGTAGGATAGTGTAGGGCTGGTGGTGGATTTGCGTTCTGGGCTAGGGTTAGGGTTAGGGAACGGAAAGGCTTAGGGCACAGGTCAGGGTACGGAAACGCGGGAGGGTAAGGCTACGTGCTGACGGACCGGTCAGTGCCAGAGTACAGGCCAGGAGTAGGCAACGGCGTAGGGTAAGGTGTAGGGCTGGTGGTGGGTTTCCGTTCTGGTCTAGGGTTAGGGTTAGGGAACAGCAAGGCTTAGGGCACAGGTGAGGGTACGGAAACGTGGGAGGGTCAGGCTACGTGCTGACGCACGGGTCCGTGCCAGGATACGGGCCAGGATTAGGCAGCGGCATAAGGTAAGGTGTAGGGCTGGTGGTTGGTTTCCGTTCCAGGCTAGGGTTAGGGTTAGGGAACGGCAAGGCTTAGGGCACATGTGAGGGTACGGAAACGTGGGAGGGTCGGGCTACGTGCTGACGCACGTGTCATTGCCAGAGTACGGGTCAGGAGTAGGGTACGGCGTAAAGTAAGGTGTAGGGCTGGTGGTGGAATTGCGTTCCGGGCTAGGGTTAGGGTTAGGGAACGGCAAGGCTTAGGGCACAGGTGAGGGTACGGAAACGTGGGAGCGTCAGGCTACGTGCTGACGCACGGTTCAGTGCCAGCATACGGGCCAGGAATAGGGTAAGGCGTAAGGTAAGGTGTAGGGCTGGTGTTGCGTATCCGTTCCGGGCTAGGGTTAGGGTTAGGGAAAGGCAAGGCTTAGGGCACAGGTGAGGGTACGGAAACGTGGGAGGGTCAGGCTACGTGCTGACGCACGGGTCCGTGCCAGGATACGGGCCAGGATTAGGCAGCGGCATAAGGTAAGGTGTAGGGCTGGTGGTTGGTTTCCGTTCCAGGCTAGGGTTAGGGTTAGGGAACGGCAAGGCTTAGGGCACATGTGAGGGTACGGAAACGTGGGAGGGTCGGGCTACGTGCTGACGCACGTGTCATTGCCAGAGTACGGGTCAGGAGTAGGGTACGGCGTAAAGTAAGGTGTAGGGCTGGTGGTGGAATTGCGTTCCGGGCTAGGGTTAGGGTTAGGGAACGGCAAGGCTTAGGGCACAGGTGAGGGTACGGAAACGTGGGAGCGTCAGGCTACGTGCTGACGCACGGTTCAGTGCCAGCATACGGGCCAGGAATAGGGTAAGGCGTAAGGTAAGGTGTAGAGCTGGTGTTGGGTATCCGTTCCGGGCTAGGGTTAGGGTTAGGGAAAGGCAAGGCTTAGGGCACAGGTGAGGGTACGGAAACGTGGGAGGGTCAGGCTACGTGCTGACGCACGGGTCAGTGCCAGCGTACGGGCCAGGAGTAGGGTACGGAGTATGGTAAGGTGTAGGGCTTGTGGTTGATTTCTGTTCCAGACTAGGGATAGGGTTAGGGAACGGCAAGGCTTAGGGCACAGGTGAGGGTACGGAAACGTGGGAGGGTCGGGCTACGTGCTGACGCACGTGTCATTGCCAGAGTACGGGTCAGGAGTAGGGTACGGCGTAAAGTAAGGTGTAGGGCTGGTGGTGGAATTGCGTTCCGGGCTAGGGTTAGGGTTAGGGAACGGCAAGGCTTAGGGCACAGGTGAGGGTACGGAAACGTGGGAGCGTCAGGCTACGTGCTGACGCACGGTTCAGTGCCAGCATACGGGCCAGGAATAGGGTAAGGCGTAAGGTAAGGTGTAGGGCTGGTGTTGGGTATCCGTTCCGGGCTAGGGTTAGGGTTAGGGAAAGGCAAGGCTTAGGGCACAGGTGAGGGTACGGAAACGTGGGAGGGTCAGGCTACGTGCTGACGCACGGGTCAGTGCCAGCGTACGGGCCAGGAGTAGGGTACGGCGTATGGTAAGGTGTAGGGCTTGTGGTTGATTTCTGTTCCAGGCTAGGGATAGGGTTAGGGAACGGCAAGGCTTAGGGCACAGGTGAGGGTACGGAAACGTGGGAGGGTCGGGCTACGTGCTGACGCACGGGTCAGTGCCAGCGTACGGGCCAGGAGTAGGCAACGGCGTAGGATAAAGTGTAGGGCTGGTGGTGGATTTGCGTTCTGGGCTAGGGATAGGGTTAGGGAACGACAAGGATTAGGGCACAGGTGAGGGTACGGAAACGTGGGAGGGTCAGGCTACGTGCTGACGCACGTGTCAGTGCCAGCGTAAGGGCCAGGAGTAGGCAACGGCGTAGGATAAAGTGTAGGGCTGGTGGTGGATTTGCGTTCAGGGCTATGGTTAGGGTTAGGGAACGGCAAGGCTTAGGGCACAGGTGAGGGTACGGAAACGTGGGAGGGTCGTGCTACGTGCTGACGCACAGCTCAGTGCCAGCGTACGGGCCAGGAGTAGGCAACGGCGTAGGATAAAGTGTAGGGCTGGTGTTGGATTTGCGTTCTGGACTAGGGTTAGGGTTAGGGAACGGCAAGGCTTTGGGCACAGGTCAGGGTACGGAAACGCGGGAGGGTAAGGCTACGTTCTGATGCACGTGTCAGTGCCAGAGTACAGGCCAGGAGTAGGCAACGCCGTAGGGTAAGGTGTAGGGCTGGTGGTGGGTTACCATTCCGGGCTAGGGTTACGGTTAGGGAACGGCATTTCTTAGGGCACATGTGAGAGTACGGAAACGTGGGAGTGTCAGGCTACGTGCTGACGCACGGGTCAGTGCCAGCGTACGGGTCAGGAGTAGGGTACAGCGTAAGGTAAGGTGTAGGGCTGGTGGTGGAATTGCGTTCCGGGCTAGGGTTAGGGTTAGGGAACGGCAAGGCTTAGGGCACAGGTGAGGGTACGGAAACGTGGGAGTGTCAGGCTACGTGCTGACGCACGGTTCAGTGCCAGCATACGGGCCAGGAATAGGGTACGGCTTAAGGTAAGGTGTAGGGCTGGTGGTGGGTTTGTATTCCGGGCTAGGGTTAGGGTTAGGGAACGGCAAGGCTTAGGGCACAGGTGAGGGTACGGAAACGTGGGAGGGTTGGGCTACTTGCTGACGCACGGGTCAGTGCCAGCGTACGGGCCAGGAGTATGCAACTGCGTAGGATAAGGTGTAGGGCTGGTGGTTGATTTCCTTTCCGGGCTAGGGTTAGGGTTAGGGAACGGCAAGGCTTAGGGCACAGGTGAGGTTACGGAAACGTGGGAGGGTCGGGCTACGTGCTGACGCACAGGTCAGTGCCAGCATACGGGCCAGGAGTAGGCAACGGCGAGGATAAAGTGTAGGGCTGTTGGTGGATTTGCGTTCTGGGCTAGGGTTAGGGTAAGGGAACGGCAAGGCTTAGGGCACAGGTCAGGGTACGGAAACGTGGGAGGGTCAGGCTATGTGCTGACGCACGGGTCAGTGCCAGCGTACGGGCCAGGAGTAGGGTACGGCGTATGGTAAGGTGTAGGGCTTGTGGTTGATTTCTGTTCCAGGCTAGGTTTAGGGTTAGGGAACGGCAAGGCTTAGGGCACAGGTGAGGGTACGGAAACGTGGGAGGGTCAGGCTATGTGCTGACGCACGGGTCAGTGCCAGCGTACGGGCCAGGAGTAGGCAACGGCGTAAGGTAAGGTGTAGGGCTGGTGGTTGTTTTCCGTTCCAGGCTAGGGTTAGGGTTAGGGAACGGCAAGGCTTAGGGCACATGTGAGGGTACGGAAACGTGGGAGGGTCGGGCTACGTGCTGACGCACGGGTCAGTGCCAGCGTACTGGCCAGGAGTAGGCAATGGCGTAGGATAAAGTGTAGGGCTGGTGGTGGATTTCCGTTCCGGGCTAGGCTTAGGGTTAGGGAACGGCAAGGCTTAGGGCACAGGTGAGGGTACGGAAACGTGGGAGGGTCAGGCTACGTGCTGACGCACGGGTCAGTGCCAGCGTACGGGTCAGGAGTAGGGTACGGCGTAAGGTAAGGTGTAGGGCTGGTGGTGGGTTTCTATTCCGGGCTAGGGTTAGGGTTAGGGAACGGCAAGGCTTAGGGCACAGGTGAGGGTACGGAAACGTGGGAGGGTCAGGCTACGTGCTGACGCACGGTTCAGTGCCAGCGTACGGGCCAGGAATAGGGTACGGCATAAGGTAAGGTGTAGGGCTGGTGGTGGGTTTCCGTTCCGGTCTAGGGTTAGGGTTAGGGAACGGCAAGGCTTAGGGCACAGGTGAGGGTACGGAAACGTGGGAGGGTCAGGCTACGTGCTGACACACGGGTCCGTGCCAGCGTACGGGCCAGGAGTTGGCAACGGCGTAAGGTAAGGTGTAGGGCTTGTGGTTGATTTCCATTCCGGGCTAGGGTTAGGGTTAGGGAACGGCAAGGCTTAGGGCACAGGTGTGTGTATGGAAACGTGGGAGGGTCGGGCTACGTGCTGACGCACGGGTCAGTGCCAGAGTATGGGCCAGGAGTAGGCAACGGCGTAAGGTAAGGTGTAGGGCTGGTGGTTGGTTTCCGTTCCAGGCTAGGTTTAGTGTTAGGGAACGGCAAGGCTTAGGGCACAGGTGAGGGTACGGAAACGTGGGAGGGTCGGGATACGTGCTGACGCAGAGGTCAGTGCCAGCGTATGGGCCAGGAGTAGGCAACGGCGTAGGATAAAGTGTAGGGCAGGTGGTGGATTTGCTTTCCGGGCTAGGGTTAGGGTTAGGGAACGGCAAGGCTTAGGGCACAGGTGATGGTACGGAAACGTGGGAGGGTCAGGCTACGTGCTGACGCATGGGTCAGTGCCAGCGTACGGGCCAGGAGTAGGCAACGGTGTAAGGTAAGGTGTAGGGCTGGTGGTGGGTTTCTATTCCGGGCTAGGGTTAGGGTTAGGGAACGGCAAGGCTTAGGGCACAGGTGAGGGTACGGAAACGTGGGAGGGTCGGGCTACGTGCTGACGCACGGGTCAGTGCTAGCGTACGGGCCAGGAGTATGCAACGGCGTAGGATAAAGTGTAGGGCTGGTGGTTGATTTCCTTTCCGGGCTAGGGTTAGGGTTAGGGAACGGCAAGGCTTAGGGCACAGGTCAGGGTACGGAAACGCGGGAGGGTAAGGCTACGTGCTGATGCACGGGTCAGTGCCAGAGTACAGGCCAGGAGTAGGCAACGGCGTAGGGTAAGGTATAGGTCTGGTGGTGGGTTTCCATTCCGGGGTAGGGTTAGGGTTAGGGAACGGCAAGTCTTAGGGCACACGTGAGGGTACGGAAACGTGGGAGGGTCAAGCTACGTGCTGACGCACGGGTCCGTGCCAGCGTACGGGCCAGGAGTAGGCAACGGCGTAGGATAAAGTGTAGGGCTGGTGGTGGATTTGCGTTACGGGCTAGGGTTAGGGTTAGGGAACGGCAAGGCTTAGGGCACAGGTGAGGGTACGGAAACGTGGGAGGGTCAGGCTACGTGCTCACGCACGGTTCAGTGCCAGCGTACTGACCAGGAATAGGGTACGGCGTAAGGTAAGGTGTAGGGCTGGTGGTGGGTTTCTATTCCGGGCTAGGGTTAGGGTTAGGGAACGGCAAGGCTTAGGGCACAGGTCAGGGTACGGAAACGCGGGAGGGTAAGGCTACGTGCTGATGAACGGGTCAGTGCCAGAGTACAGGCCAGGAGTAGGCAACGGCGTAGGGTAAGGTGTAGGGCTGGTGGTTGGTTTCCGTTCCAGGCTAGGGTTAGGGTTAGGGAACGGCAAGGCTTAGGGCACAGGGGAGGGTACGGAAACGTGGGAGGGTCGGGCTACGTGCTGATTCACGGGTCCGTGCCAGCGTTCGGGCCAGGAGTGGGCAACGGCGTAAGGTAAGGTGTAGGGCTTGTGGTTGATTTCCGTTCCGGGATAGGGTTAGGGTTAGGGATCGGCAAGGCTTAGGGCACAGGTGAGGGTATGGAAACGTGGGAGGTTCGGGCTACGTGCAGACGCACGGGTCAGTGCCAGCGTACGGGCCAGGAGTAGGCAACGGCGTAGGATAAAGTGTACGGCTGGTGGTGGATTTGCGTTCTGGGCTAGGGTTAGGGTTAGGGAACGGCAAGGCTTAGGGCACAGTTCAGGGTACGGAAACGCGGGAGGGTAAGGCTACGTGCTGATGCACGGGTCAGTGCCAGAGTACAGGCCAGGACTAGGCAACGGCGTAGGGTAAGGTGTAGGGCTGGTGGTGGGTTTTCATTCCGGGCTAGGGTTAGCGTTAGGGAAAGGCAAGGCTTAGGGAACAGGTGAGGGTACGGAAACGTGGGAGGTTCAGGCTACGTGCTGACGCACGGGTCAGTGCCAGCATACGTGCCAGGAGTAGGCAACGGCGTAAGGTAAGGTGTAGGGCTGGTGGTTGGTTTCCGTTCCAGGCTAGGGTTAGGGTTAGGGAACGGCAAGGCTTAGGGCACAGGTGAGGGTACGGAAACGTGGGAGGGTCGGGCTACGTGCTGACGCACGGGTCAGTGCCAGCGTACGGGCCAGGAGTAGGCAACGGCGTAGGATAAAGTGTAGGGCTAGTGGTGGATTTGCGTTCCAGGCTAGGGTTAGGGTTAGGGAACGGCAAGGCTTAGGGCACAGGTGAGGGTACGGAAACGTGGGAGGGTCAGGCTACGTGCTGACGCACGGGTCAGTGCCAGCGTACGGGCCAGGAGTAGGCAACGGCGTAGGATAAAGTGTAGGGCTGGTGGTGGATTTGCGTTCGGGGCTAGGGTTAGGGTTAGGGAACGGCAAGGTTTAGGGCACAGGTGAGGGTACGGAAACGTGGGAGGGTCAGGCTACGTGCTGACGCACAGGTCAGTGCCAGCGTACAGGTCAGGAATATGGTACGGCGTAAGGTAACGTGTAGGGCTGGTGGTGGGTTTCTATTCCGGGCTAGGGTTAGGGTTAGGGAACCGCAAGGCTTAGGGCACAGGTGAGGGCACGGAAACGTGGGAGGGTCAGGCTACGTGCTGACGCACGGGTCAGTGCCAGCCTACGGGTCAGGAGTAGGGTATGGCGTAAGGTAAGGTGTAGGGCTGGTGGTGGGTTTCTATTCCGGGCTAGGGTTAGGGTTAGGGAACGGCAAGGCTTAGGGCACAGGTGAGGGTACAGAAACGTGGGAGGGTCGGGCTACGTGCTGACGCACGGGTCAGTGCCAGCGTACGGGCCAGGAGTATGCAACGGCGTAGGATAAAGTGTAGGGCTGGTGGTTGATTTCCGTTCCGGGCTAGTGTTAGGGTTAGGGAACGGCAAGGCTTAGGGCACAGGTGAGGTTACGGAAACGTGGGAGGGTCAGGCTACGTGCTGACGCACGGGTCAGTGCCAGCGTACGGGCCAGGAGTAAGCAACGGCGTAAGGTAAGGTGTAGGGCTGGTGGTTGGTTTCCGTTCCAGGCTAGGGTTAGGGTTAGGGAACGGCAAGGCTTAGGGCACAGGTGAGGCTACGGAAACGTGGGAGGGTCGGGCTACATGCTGACGCACGTGTCAGTGCCAGCGTACGGGCCAGGAGTAGGCAACGGCGTAGGATAAAGTGTATGGCTGGTGGTGGATTTGCGTTCCGGGCTAGGGTTAGGGTTAGGGAACGGCAAGGCTTAGGGCACAGGTGAGGGTACGGAAACGTGGCAGGGTCAGGCTACGTGCTGACGCACAGCTCAGTGCCAGCGTACAGGTCAGGAGTAGGGTACGGCGTAAGGAAAAGTGTAGGGCTGGTGGTGGGTTTCTATTCCGGGCTAGGGTTAGGGTTAGGGAACGGCAAGGCTTAGGGCACAGGTGAGGGTACGGAAACGTGGGAGGGTCAGGCTACGTGCTGACGCACGTGTCAGTGCCAGCGTACGGGTCACGAGTAGGGTACGGCGTAAGGTAAGGTGTAGGGCTGGTGGTGGGTTTCTATTCCGGGCTAGGGTTAGGGTTAGGGAACGGCAAGGCTTAGGGCACAGGTGAGGGTACGGAAACGTGGGAGGGTCAGGCTACGTGCTGACGCACGTGTCAGTGCCAGCGTACGGGTCAGGAGTAGGGTACGGCGTAAGGTAAGGTGTAGGGCTGGTGGTGGGTTTCTATTCCAGGCTAGGGTTAGGGTTAGGGAACGGCAAGGCTTAGGGCACAGGTGAGGGTACAGAAACGTGGGAGGGTCGGGCTACGTGCTGACGCACGTGTCAGTGCCAGCATACGGGTCAGGAGTAGGCAACGACGTAGGATAAAGTGTAGGGCTGGTGGTGGGTTTCCATTCCGGGCTAGGGTTAGGGTTAGGGAACGGCAACGCTTAGGGCACAGGTGAGGGTACGGAAACGTGGGAGGGTCAGGCTACGTGCTGACGCATGGGTCAGTGCCAGCGTACGGGCCAGGAGTAGGTAACGGCTTAAGGTAAGGTGTAGGGCTGGTGGTGGGTTTCTATTCAGGGCTAGGGTTAGGGTTAGGGAACGGCAAGGCTTAGGGCACAGGTGAGGGTACAGAAACGTGGGAGGGTCGGGCTACGTGCTGACGCACGGGTCAGTGCCAGCGTACGGGCCAGGAGTAGGCAACGGCTTAAGGTAAGGTTTAGGGCTGGTGGTGGGTTTCTATTCCGGGCTAGGGTTAGGGTTAGGGAACGGCAAGGCTTAGGGCACAGGTGAGGGTACAGAAACGTGGGAGGGTCGGGCTACGTGCTGACGCACGGGTCAGTGCCAGCGTACGGGCCAGGAGCAGGCAACGGCGTAGGATAAAGTGTAGGGCTGGTGGTGGATTTGCGTTCGGGGCTAGGGTTAGGGTTAGGGAACGGCAAGGCTTAGGGCACAGGTGAGGGTACGGAAACGTGGGAGGGTCAGGCTACGTGCTGACGCACAGGTCAGTGCCAGCGTACAGGTCAGGAGTAGGGTACGGCGTAAGGTAAGGTGTAGGGCTGGTGGTGGGTTTCTATTCTGGGCTAGGGTTAGGGTTAGGGAACGGCAAGGCAGACGGCACAGGTGAGGGTACGGAAACGTGGGAGGGTCAGGCTTCGTGCTGACGCACGGGTCAGTGCCAGCGTTCGGGTCAGGAGTAGGTTATGGCGTAAGGTAAGGTGTAGGGCTGGTGGTGGGTTTCCGTTCCGGGCTAGGGTTAGGGTTAGGGAACGGCAAGGCTTAGGGCACAGGTGAAGGTACGGAAACGTGGGAGGCTCGTGCTACGTGGTGACGCACGGGTCAGTGCCAGCGTACGGGCCAGGAGTAGGCAACGGCGTAGGATAAAGTGTAGGCTGGTGGAGGATTTGCGTTCTGGGCTAGGGCTAGGGTTAGGGAACGGCAAGGCTTACGGCACAGGAGAGGGTACGGAAACGCCAGAGTGTAAGGCTACGTGCTGATGCACGGGGCAGTGCCAGAGTACAGGCCAGGAGTAGGCAACGGCGTAGGATAAAGTGTAGGGCTGGTGGAGGGTTTCTATTCCGGGCTAGGGTTAGGGTTAGGGAACGGCAAGGCTTAGGGCACAAGTGAGGGTACGGAAACGTGGGAGGGTCAGGCTACGTGCTGACGCACGGTTCAGTGCCAGCGTACGGGCCAGGAATAGGGTACGGCGTAAGGTAAGGTGTAGGGCTGGTGGTGGGTTTCCATTCCGGGCTAGGGTTAGGGTTAGGGAACGGCAAGGCTTAGGGCACAGCTGAGGGTACGGAAACGTGGGAGGGTCAGGCTACGTGCTGACGCACTGGTCAGTGCCAACGTACGGGCCAGGAGTAGGGTACGGCGTAAGGTAAGGTGTAGGGCTTGTGGTTGATTTCCGTTCCAGGCTAGGGTTAGGGTTAGGGAACGGCAAGGCTTAGGGCAAAGGAGAAGGTACGGAAACGTGGGAGGGTCGGGCCCCGTGCTGACGCACGGGTTAGTGCCAGCATACGGGCCAGGAGTAGGCAACGGCGTAGGATAAAGTGTAGGGCTGGTGGTGGGTTTCCATTCCGGGCTAGGGTTAGGGTTAGGGAACGGCAACGCTTAGGGCACAGGTGAGGGTACTGAAACGTGGGAGGGTCAGGCTACATGCTGACGCACGGGTCAGTGCCAGCGTACGGGCCAGGAGTAGGCAACGGCTTAAGGTAAGGTGTAGGGCTGGTGGTGGGTTTCTATTCCGGGCGAGGGTTAGGGTTAGGGAACGGCAAGGCTTAGGGCACAGGTGAGGGTACAGAAACGTGGGAGGGTCGGGCTACGTGCTGACGCACGGGTCAGTGCCAGCGTACGGGCCAGGAGTAGGCAACGGCTTAAGGTAAGGTGTAGGGCTGGTGGTGGGTTTCTATTCCGTGCTAGGGTTAGGGTTAGGGAACGGCAAGGCTTAGGGCACAGGTGAGGGTACAGAAACGTGGGAGGGTCGGGCTACGTGCTGACGCACGGGTCAGTGCCAGCGTACGGGCCAGGAGTAGGCAACGGCGTAGGATAAAGTGTAGGGCTGGTGGTGGATTTGCATTCGGGGCTAGGGTTAGGGTTAGGGAACGGCAAGGCTTAGGGCACAGGTGAGGGTACGGAAACGTGGGAGGGTCAGGCTACGTGCTGACGCACAGGTCAGTGCCAGCGTACGGGTCAGGAGTATGGTACGGCGTAAGGTACCGTGTAGGGCTGGTGGTGGGTTTCTATTCCGGGCTAGGGTTAGGGTTAGCGAACGGCAAGGCTTCGGGCACAGGTGAGGGCACGGAAACGTGGGAGGGTCAGGCTACGTGCTGACGCACGGGTCAGTGCCAGCGTACGGGTCAGGAGTAGGGTATGGCGTAAGGTAAGGTTTAGGGCTGGTGCTGGGTTTCTATTCCGGGCTAGGGTTAGGGTTAGGGAACGGCAAGGCTTAGGGCACAGGTGAGGGTACAGAAACGTGGGAGGGTCGGGCTACGTGCTGAAGCACGGGTCAGTGCCAGCGTACGGGCCAGGAGTAGGCAACGGCGTAGGATAAAGTGTAGGGCTGGTGGTTGATTTCCGTTCCGGGCTAGTGTTAGGGTTAGGGAACGGCAAGGCTTAGGGCACAGGTGAGGTTACGGAAACGTGGGAGGGTCAGGCTACGTGCTGACGCTCGGGTCAGTGGCAGCGTACGGGCCAGGAGTAAGCAACGGCGTAAGGTAAGGTGTAGGGCTCGTGGTTGGTTTCCGTTCCAGGCTAGGGTTAGGGTTAGGGAACGGCAAGGCTTAGGGCACAGGTGAGGGTACGGAAACGTGGGAGGGTCAGGCTACGTGCTGACGCACGTGTCAGTGCCAGCGTACGGGTCAGGAGTAGGGTACGGCGTAAGGTAAGGTGTAGGGCTGGTGGTGGCTTTCTATTCCCGGCTAGGGTTAGGGTTAGGGAACGGCAAGGCTTAGGGCACAGGTGAGGGTACGGAAACGTGTGAGGGTCAGGCTACGTGCTGACGCACATGTCAGTGCCAGCGTACGGGTCAGGAGTAGGGTACGGCGTAAGGTAAGGTGTAGGGCTGGTGGTGGGTTTCTATTCCGGGCTAGGGTTAGGGTTAGGGAACGGCAAGGCTTAGGGCACAGGTGAGGGTACGGAAACGTGGGAGGGTCAGGCTACGTGCTGACGCACGGGTCAGTGCCAGCGTACGGGCCAGGAGTAGGCAACGGCTTAAGGTAGGGTGTAGGGCTGGTGGTGGGTTTCTATTCCGGGCTAGGGTTAGGGTTAGGGAACGGCAAGGCTTAGGGCACAGGTGAGGATACAGAAACGTGGGAGGGTCGGGCTACGTGCTGACGCACGGGTCAGTGCCAGCATACGTGTCAGGAGTAGGCAACGACGTAGGATAAAGTGTAGGGCTGGTGGTGGGTTTCCATTCCGGGCTAGGGTTAGGGTTAGGGAACGGGAAGGCTTAGGGCACAGGTGAGGGTACGGAAACGGGGGAGGGTCAGGCTACGTGCTGACGCACAGGTCAGTGCCAGCGTACAGGTCAGGAGTAGGGTACGGCGTAAGGTAAGGTGTAGGGCTGGTGGTGGGTTTCTATTCCGGGCTAGGGTTAGGGTTAGGGAACGGCAAGGCATAGGGCACAGGTGAGGGTACGGAATCGTGGGAGGGTCAGGCTTCGTGCTGACGCACGGGTCAGTGCCAGCGTTCGGGTCAGGAGTAGGTTATGGCGTAAGGTAAGGTGTAGGGCTGGTTGTGGGTTTCCGTTCCGGGCTAGGGTTAGGGTTAGGAAACGGCAAGGCTTAGGGCACAGGTGAAGGTACGGAAACGTGGGAGTCTCGTGCTACGTGCTGACGCACGGGTCAGTGCCAGCGTACGGGCCAGGAGTAGGCAACGGCGTAGGATAAAGTGTAGGCTGGTGGTGTATTTGCGTTCTGGGCTAGGGTTAGGGTTAGGGAACGGCAAGGCTTACAGCACAGGAGAGGGTACGGAAACGCCAGAGTGTAAGGCTACGTGCTGATGCACGGGGCAGTGCCAGAGTACAGGCCAGGAGTAGGCAACGGCGTAGGATAAAGTGTAGGGCTGGTGGTGGGTTTCTATTCCGGGCTAGGGTTAGGGTTAGGGAACGGCAAGGCTTAGGGCACAAGTGAGGGTACGGAAACGTGGGAGGGTCAGGCTACGTGCTGACGCAAGGTTCAGTGCCAGCGTACGGGCCAGGAATAGGGTACGGCGTAAGGTAAGGTGTAGGGCTGGTGGTGGGTTTCCATTCCGGGCCAGGGTTAGGGTTAGGGAACGGCAAGGCTTAGGGCACAGCTGAGGGCACGGAAACGTGGGAGGGTCAGGCTACGTGCTGACGCACGGGTCAGTGCCAGCGTACGGGTCAGGAGTAGGGTACGGCGTAAGGTAAGGTGTAGGGCTGGTGGTGGGTTTCCGTTCCGGGCTAGGGTTAGGGTTAGGGAACGGCAAGGCTTAGGGCACAGGTGAAGGGTTAGGGTTAGGGTTAGGGTTAGGGTTAGGGTTAGGGTTAGGGTTAGGGTTAGGGTTAGGGTTAGGGTTAGGGTTAGGGTTAGGGTTAGGGTTAGGGTTAGGGTTAGGGTTAGGGTTAGGGTTAGGGTTAGGGTTAGGGTTAGGGTTAGGGTTAGGGTTAGGGTTAGGGTTAGGGTTAGGGTTAGGGTTAGGGTTAGGGTTAGGGTTAGGGTTAGGGTTAGGGTTAGGGTTAGGGTTAGGGTTAGGGTTAGGGTTAGGGTTAGGGTTAGGGTTAGGGTTAGGGTTAGGGTTAGGGTTAGGGTTAGGGTTAGGGTTAGGGTTAGGGTTAGGGTTAGGGTTAGGGTTAGGGTTAGGGTTAGGGTTAGGGTTAGGGTTAGGGTTAGGGTTAGGGTTAGGGTTAGGGTTAGGGTTAGGGTTAGGGTTAGGGTTAGGGTTAGGGTTAGGGTTAGGGTTAGGGTTAGGGTTAGGGTTAGGGTTAGGGTTAGGGTTAGGGTTAGGGTTAGGGTTAGGGTTAGGGTTAGGGTTAGGGTTAGGGTTAGGGTTAGGGTTAGGGTTAGGGTTAGGGTTAGGGTTAGGGTTAGGGTTAGGGTTAGGGTTAGGGTTAGGGTTAGGGTTAGGGTTAGGGTTAGGGTTAGGGTTAGGGTTAGGGTTAGGGTTAGGGTTAGGGTTAGGGTTAGGGTTAGGGTTAGGGTTAGGGTTAGGGTTAGGGTTAGGGTTAGGGTTAGGGTTAGGGTTAGGGTTAGGGTTAGGGTTAGGGTTAGGGTTAGGGTTAGGGTTAGGGTTAGGGTTAGGGTTAGGGTTAGGGTTAGGGTTAGGGTTAGGGTTAGGGTTAGGGTTAGGGTTAGGGTTAGGGTTAGGGTTAGGGTTAGGGTTAGGGTTAGGGTTAGGGTTAGGGTTAGGGTTAGGGTTAGGGTTAGGGTTAGGGTTAGGGTTAGGGTTAGGGTTAGGGTTAGGGTTAGGGTTAGGGTTAGGGTTAGGGTTAGGGTTAGGGTTAGGGTTAGGGTTAGGGTTAGGGTTAGGGTTAGGGTTAGGGTTAGGGTTAGGGTTAGGGTTAGGGTTAGGGTTAGGGTTAGGGTTAGGGTTAGGGTTAGGGTTAGGGTTAGGGTTAGGGTTAGGGTTAGGGTTAGGGTTAGGGTTAGGGTTAGGGTTAGGGTTAGGGTTAGGGTTAGGGTTAGGGTTAGGGTTAGGGTTAGGGTTAGGGTTAGGGTTAGGGTTAGGGTTAGGGTTAGGGTTAGGGTTAGGGTTAGGGTTAGGGTTAGGGTTAGGGTTAGGGTTAGGGTTAGGGTTAGGGTTAGGGTTAGGGTTAGGGTTAGGGTTAGGGTTAGGGTTAGGGTTAGGGTTAGGGTTAGGGTTAGGGTTAGGGTTAGGGTTAGGGTTAGGGTTAGGGTTAGGGTTAGGGTTAGGGTTAGGGTTAGGGTTAGGGTTAGGGTTAGGGTTAGGGTTAGGGTTAGGGTTAGGGTTAGGGTTAGGGTTAGGGTTAGGGTTAGGGTTAGGGTTAGGGTTAGGGTTAGGGTTAGGGTTAGGGTTAGGGTTAGGGTTAGGGTTAGGGTTAGGGTTAGGGTTAGGGTTAGGGTTAGGGTTAGGGTTAGGGTTAGGGTTAGGGTTAGGGTTAGGGTTAGGGTTAGGGTTAGGGTTAGGGTTAGGGTTAGGGTTAGGGTTAGGGTTAG
The DNA here is from genome assembly GCF_964165515.1 of Mesoplodon bidens. Taxonomy (NCBI): domain Eukaryota; kingdom Metazoa; phylum Chordata; class Mammalia; order Artiodactyla; family Ziphiidae; genus Mesoplodon; species Mesoplodon bidens. Next base: position 4,997 of record NW_027672553.1, on the reverse strand, counting down.
GGTTAGGGTTAGGGTTAGGGTTAGGGTTAGGGTTAGGGTTAGGGTTAGGGTTAGGGTTAGGGTTAGGGTTAGGGTTAGGGTTAGGGTTAGGGTTAGGGTTAGGGTTAGGGTTAGGGTTAGGGTTAGGGTTAGGGTTAGGGTTAGGGTTAGGGTTAGGGTTAGGGTTAGGGTTAGGGTTAGGGTTAGGGTTAGGGTTAGGGTTAGGGTTAGGGTTAGGGTTAGGGTTAGGGTTAGGGTTAGGGTTAGGGTTAGGGTTAGGGTTAGGGTTAGGGTTAGGGTTAGGGTTAGGGTTAGGGTTAGGGTTAGGGTTAGGGTTAGGGTTAGGGTTAGGGTTAGGGTTAGGGTTAGGGTTAGGGTTAGGGTTAGGGTTAGGGTTAGGGTTAGGGTTAGGGTTAGGGTTAGGGTTAGGGTTAGGGTTAGGGTTAGGGTTAGGGTTAGGGTTAGGGTTAGGGTTAGGGTTAGGGTTAGGGTTAGGGTTAGGGTTAGGGTTAGGGTTAGGGTTAGGGTTAGGGTTAGGGTTAGGGTTAGGGTTAGGGTTAGGGTTAGGGTTAGGGTTAGGGTTAGGGTTAGGGTTAGGGTTAGGGTTAGGGTTAGGGTTAGGGTTAGGGTTAGGGTTAGGGTTAGGGTTAGGGTTAGGGTTAGGGTTAGGGTTAGGGTTAGGGTTAGGGTTAGGGTTAGGGTTAGGGTTAGGGTTAGGGTTAGGGTTAGGGTTAGGGTTAGGGTTAGGGTTAGGGTTAGGGTTAGGGTTAGGGTTAGGGTTAGGGTTAGGGTTAGGGTTAGGGTTAGGGTTAGGGTTAGGGTTAGGGTTAGGGTTAGGGTTAGGGTTAGGGTTAGGGTTAGGGTTAGGGTTAGGGTTAGGGTTAGGGTTAGGGTTAGGGTTAGGGTTAGGGTTAGGGTTAGGGTTAGGGTTAGGGTTAGGGTTAGGGTTAGGGTTAGGGTTAGGGTTAGGGTTAGGGTTAGGGTTAGGGTTAGGGTTAGGGTTAGGGTTAGGGTTAGGGTTAGGGTTAGGGTTAGGGTTAGGGTTAGGGTTAGGGTTAGGGTTAGGGTTAGGGTTAGGGTTAGGGTTAGGGTTAGGGTTAGGGTTAGGGTTAGGGTTAGGGTTAGGGTTAGGGTTAGGGTTAGGGTTAGGGTTAGGGTTAGGGTTAGGGTTAGGGTTAGGGTTAGGGTTAGGGTTAGGGTTAGGGTTAGGGTTAGGGTTAGGGTTAGGGTTAGGGTTAGGGTTAGGGTTAGGGTTAGGGTTAGGGTTAGGGTTAGGGTTAGGGTTAGGGTTAGGGTTAGGGTTAGGGTTAGGGTTAGGGTTAGGGTTAGGGTTAGGGTTAGGGTTAGGGTTAGGGTTAGGGTTAGGGTTAGGGTTAGGGTTAGGGTTAGGGTTAGGGTTAGGGTTAGGGTTAGGGTTAGGGTTAGGGTTAGGGTTAGGGTTAGGGTTAGGGTTAGGGTTAGGGTTAGGGTTAGGGTTAGGGTTAGGGTTAGGGTTAGGGTTAGGGTTAGGGTTAGGGTTAGGGTTAGGGTTAGGGTTAGGGTTAGGGTTAGGGTTAGGGTTAGGGTTAGGGTTAGGGTTAGGGTTAGGGTTAGGGTTAGGGTTAGGGTTAGGGTTAGGGTTAGGGTTAGGGTTAGGGTTAGGGTTAGGGTTAGGGTTAGGGTTAGGGTTAGGGTTAGGGTTAGGGTTAGGGTTAGGGTTAGGGTTAGGGTTAGGGTTAGGGTTAGGGTTAGGGTTAGGGTTAGGGTTAGGGTTAGGGTTAGGGTTAGGGTTAGGGTTAGGGTTAGGGTTAGGGTTAGGGTTAGGGTTAGGGTTAGGGTTAGGGTTAGGGTTAGGGTTAGGGTTAGGGTTAGGGTTAGGGTTAGGGTTAGGGTTAGGGTTAGGGTTAGGGTTAGGGTTAGGGTTAGGGTTAGGGTTAGGGTTAGGGTTAGGGTTAGGGTTAGGGTTAGGGTTAGGGTTAGGGTTAGGGTTAGGGTTAGGGTTAGGGTTAGGGTTAGGGTTAGGGTTAGGGTTAGGGTTAGGGTTAGGGTTAGGGTTAGGGTTAGGGTTAGGGTTAGGGTTAGGGTTAGGGTTAGGGTTAGGGTTAGGGTTAGGGTTAGGGTTAGGGTTAGGGTTAGGGTTAGGGTTAGGGTTAGGGTTAGGGTTAGGGTTAGGGTTAGGGTTAGGGTTAGGGTTAGGGTTAGGGTTAGGGTTAGGGTTAGGGTTAGGGTTAGGGTTAGGGTTAGGGTTAGGGTTAGGGTTAGGGTTAGGGTTAGGGTTAGGGTTAGGGTTAGGGTTAGGGTTAGGGTTAGGGTTAGGGTTAGGGTTAGGGTTAGGGTTAGGGTTAGGGTTAGGGTTAGGGTTAGGGTTAGGGTTAGGGTTAGGGTTAGGGTTAGGGTTAGGGTTAGGGTTAGGGTTAGGGTTAGGGTTAGGGTTAGGGTTAGGGTTAGGGTTAGGGTTAGGGTTAGGGTTAGGGTTAGGGTTAGGGTTAGGGTTAGGGTTAGGGTTAGGGTTAGGGTTAGGGTTAGGGTTAGGGTTAGG